>NC_092208.1:25353544-25469227 GCF_043381705.1 Parasteatoda tepidariorum | reverse complement strand
TATATATATATATATATATATATATATATATATATACACACACAGAGAAAGGGGGGTGAAAGAAAGGTAGGACATCATTCTCTCTTCTCCCTCTAAATGTTCTCTCTTGTGTTTTTTTTTCAATTTCGTGATATTTTTACTTCATTAAATTATTGTAACAAATCGGTCTAATTTTTTATTGATACTCACACTAATGCATTAGCAATTTTTTTTTTGGTTACGATAATATAATATCACAAAGCACTATTTTTTGCTGATGTGATCAATGTAAAATGATGAAAGATCTTTTCGCTGCTATTTTTCTCATTTTTAATCAATTAATTTTAATTTTTTAAGGTTTTAATATTTCTTAAGTTTTGAAATTTTTAATAAATTCTTTAAATTTAAAAATCCATTTTCCATTTACTTTTCCTTTTTTCGTTGCGTTTTTATCATACATTATGGATTTTATGTACTTGCAGATGAGCAGTTACTTAAAAGCATAATTTTGCTCTGAAATGTTCTCTTTTCTTCCACCCCTTAATATTTTATATCCATACTAGGTGTTCTATACTATACGTTCTTCATACGGGGTGAAAACAAGAAGTAAACAATCAATAAATCGGTACTGAACAGTAGTACTGTAACCCTAACTGTGTCCTAAACAGCAAATAAAGCTAAAAAAAAATTTTTTTTAACTAATAATTATTTTTTGCCCTTGTAGCTTTACGCTTTTAGATAAAATAAAACACGTTTTTATTAATTTATCACATCAAATTACAGATTTACTATATTCAGTATCATTTGGAAAGATGCTCTTGCTGGAAGTCAAAAGGCTGCTATCTCTAGTTCTTATCAATTTTGAAGTGGCCGTGAAACACCGCTTTATAATATCTAGATCGAGATTAAAACAATACTGCATTGGTGCTGATTTAAGAAGTACTAAATATTCCAATGTATTCTTTATACCTATATTTTTACATTTGGTACCTATTAAAACTAAAACAATTACCATTACAGCAGTAGTGTCTACTACTAGAATTAATTAAACATCCTTGGCTTCAAAAATACTACAGTTCATTTCTCTTAAATGAATTTCTACATTAATATTGATTCTATAATACATAGATTAAATTTTACTTCAATTAGTACCGATTGCCAGAATTAATTAATCATCAATGGTGTCGTAAAAATTAGAGTGATTTTTTCTAAAAAACTTTTTCCCTAAACAAATTAATACCATTTCTACAATATATTTGCTTTTAGTACATATATGTACTAAAAGCTTCATCGTTAAAGACTTAATCATGTGGCTGTATCTCTCAAACATTACTATTATTGTGTTAGTAATAGATAATTATGTTCCCAAAAACTATTACATCCAGGATTCTACCATTCATCTTGTAGCTAAGAGACGCGTCGGGGACTCCTTTCCGCAATTAACTTATAATGAAATCGTACCACGTAATCAGAATTTAGGAAGTGCAGACGGCCGTTGTACCCCGTTAAAGCGATTCATTTGGTTCTACCCGGGTAAGTGCAATTAGTGGGGCATAGTTTGTCGCCGGGGTCGAGATACGAGGATGAATGACACCACGGTAGAGGTGGGGATATGGCGCTATAAACTGCTGGACATTCAGGCTATAGAAATGAGATAACCAGGTTTATAATGAGATCAGATTGCCTCTAAGAATGGGTCGGTTCATATGGTAGTTAGATTGATTTTGTGAGAACAAAGCTAGATCATAAATCCAACTGTTTGAAAGGAAATTCGATTTGTTTATCTTAATCGCGTCCGTTATTGTCTTCGCAATTTTTGATTTACTAAATATCTCAGCAGTTCAGACAAATAATTTTTGATTTATTAATAAAGCAAATCTAATAATGAGTCATCACATCGCAGTAAAGATAAACGTAATGGCTGATTTCGTGGTAATAAATATACCAATACGATGCCATGTATTCAATTTTTTTTATCTTTAGAACATGTTTTTATCGTATGATATATGCTCATAACTTCATACTTTACCAGAAATTTGTGCTGATTATTCACCGTTTCTGTAATTATTATTATAATTGTAGATTAATATTGCGTCTAAACTAGGGGTCTTCAACATCTGACACGGAAATTCAACATAGAAAAATTCGAAACAATTCCACGTGTCACACTTATGTTACATAACACAATTTAATCAAACAATTTATAATCAGAAAAGAGAAAATTTTCGAGTTGGTTATAATTATATTCCAATTTCCATGATTTTATGAATTTTTATGATATTTCTAAGTAGAATAAATTTATTTTATGTATCTTTGTTGTTGTATGGAACAGGTAAAATATTAATTTTGAAGAGGAAAACGTTAGGAAAGAATGGTTATTATTAAAAACTAAATGTGTAGTTCGACATTATTATACATTTGCTTTACCGAAGCAACGCTATAGCAGGATCATATGAAATAATTATAGTGTAATTTTCATAGAATCTTCGAATTTCTAAACTAAAAACGTGTTTTAGCTTGCGATTGTTTTGCATTATTTGACTTAAATAATCTGTACAGTGTTTTATTATTTATAAATAATAAATAAATTATGATTCATCAATCTTATATATATATATACAGCACATAATCATGTCAGCCAAGAATTTGCACTAGTTTCTAAAATACTTACTATTCTACGACCTTTTTCACTTTTTTTTTTATCAAACTTCTATTTTAATAATAGCGGCGGGCCACTAAATTATCATCGAAGTACCACTGATGAATGCCCTTTATATAACAGCTTCATAAATACATTGAATTGATTAGTGATAAATTAATCATGGGTATCTAATGAAGAATCATCTTATATTTTTTTAACGATACATTTTGTGGCAACAAATGCAGTTTTATTTGTTTTACTTGAATTGCTTATTTTTACCTACACTGTGGTTTTTGGTATAATTTTTGGTTTACAAAATATAACATGCAGCAGATAGGTCGAAACTGCTAAGCATCTAAAAAGTTCTAAATGTATCTAAGCAGTTCAGAAAATATCTGCATAAGCTTTATTATAAGTTAATATGGAATGTCTGATAGTGAATCGCTGTAACTTACTTATGATAAGTACTTGTGATGGCAATTTTGAGGTTACAAATACAGTTTTATTTATTTTACTCGGATTGCTTATCTTTACCTACACTGTTGTTTTCGGTATAATTTTTGGCTTACAAAATATAACATGCAGCAGATTGGTAGAAGTATCTAAAGCATTCTAAATGTATCTAAGCAGTTCAGAAAGTATCTGGATAAGCTTCATTATAAGTTAATGTTGAATGTCTAATAATGAATCACTATAACTTACTTGTGATAAGTACTTGTGATGGTTATTTCGAGGTTACAAATACAGTTTTATTTGTTTTACTCGGATTGCTTATCTTTACCTACATTGTTATTTTCGGTATAATTTTTGGTTTAAAAAATATAAAATTCAGCAGATAGGTGGAAATTCTGACAGTCTAAAAGCTTTAAAGGTATCTAAAGAGTTCAGAAACTACATGGATTAGCTTCATGATAAATTAATATTGAATGTCTCTCAATGAACCACAATGACTTATTTGTGATAAATACTCATCAAAATATGGTTACAAAAAATTAACAAAAAGTTCTACGTTTTAGAGAAATTCGTTGCTGAGAAGAACTATGAGTTACTTTTCGTCAAGTTGAGGAAATTACTATCTTCAATGGCTGTATGACGTTGGATTAACTGTTGCTAACAGCTTATGTGCGACTGAAACTACAAAATCTTCGGAGACTGATGGTAGACATACGACCTCACAGAATCAATAATATATGGTCAGTGAAATTGTTTCTTTTTCATGGATAAAACTGTATTAAAAGAATTGCATTAGAACATTTAAATTTGGCTAAAATAAAATCCAATATATANATATGCTCATAACTTCATACTTTACCAGAAATTTGTGCTGATTATTCACCGTTTCTGTAATTATTATTATAATTGTAGATTAATATTGCGTCTAAACTAGGGGTCTTCAACATCTGACACGGAAATTCAACATAGAAAAATTCGAAACAATTCCACGTGTCACACTTATGTTACCTAACACAATTTAATCAAACAATTTATAATCAGAAAAGAGAAAATTTTCGAGTTGGTTATAATTATATTCCAATTTCCATGATTTTATGAATTTTTATGATATTTCTAAGTAGAATAAATTTATTTTATGTATCTTTGTTGTTGTACGGAACAGGTAAAATATTAATTTTGAGGAGGAAAACGTTAGGAAAGAATGGTTATTATTAAAAACTAAATGTATAGTTCGACATTATTATACATTTGCTTTACTGAAGCAACGCTATAACAGGATCATATGAAATAATTATAGTTGTAATTTTCATAGAATCTTCAAATTTCTAAACTAAAAACGTGTTTTAGCTTGCGATTGTTTTGCATTATTTGACTTAAATAATCTGTACAGTGTTTTATTACTTATAAATAATAAATAAATTATGATTTCTCAATCTTACATATATCTAACACATAAGCATGTCAGCCAAGAATTTTACACTAGTTTCTAAAATATTTACTATTCTACGACCTTTTCCACTTTTTTTAATTAAACTACTATTTCAATAATGGCGGCGGGCCACTAAATTATCATCGACGTACCACTAATGAATGCCATTTAAGCAACAGCTTCATAAATACATTGAATTGCTTAGCGATAAATTAATCATGGGTATCTAATGAAGAATCATCTCTTTTTAAAACGGTACTTGGTTATTTTGTTGTAGCAAATAACAACTTTATTTGTTTTACTTGGATTGTTTATTTTTACCTATACACTGTTATTTTCGGTATAATTTTTGGTTTGCAAAATATAACACACAGCAGCAGATAGGTAAAATCATATAAAACGTTCTAAATGTATTTAAGCAGTTCAGAAAATCTCTGGATAAGCTTCATTATAAGTTAATGTTGAATGTCTAATAATGAATCACTATAACTTACTTATGATAAGTACTTGTGATGGTTATTTTGAGGTTACAAATACTATAACTTACTTATGATAAGTACTTGTGATGGTTATTTTGAGGTTACAAATACAGTTTTATTTGATTTACTTGGATTGCTTATCTTTACCTATACTGTTATTTTCAGTATAATTTTTGGTTTACAAAATATAACATGCAGCAGATAGGTGGAAATTCTTAGCGTCTAAGAGCTTTAAAGGTATCTAAGGAGTTCAGAAAATACATGGATTAGCTTCATGATAAATTAACGTTGAATGTCTCCTATTGAACCTCTGTAACTTAATTGTGATAAATACTCATCAAAATATGGATACACCAAATTAACAAAAAGTTCTACGTTTTAGAGAAATTCATTGCTGAAAAGAACTATGAGTTACTTTTCGTTATATTGAGGAAATTACTATCTTTAACTGTTGTACGATGTTGGATTAACTGTTGCTAACAGCATATGTACGACTGAAACTACAAAAACTTCTGATACTGATGGTAGACATGCGACCTCATAGAGTCAATAATATAAGGTCAGTGAATTTTTTTTCAGGGTTAAAACTGTATTAAAAGAATTGCATTAAAACATTTAAATTAAGCTAAAATAAAGTCCAATAAATATATATTTTTACATGTTGTGAACTTATAGTATTTTTAAATGGTCTAATGAATGTGATTAGGTTAAGAACTTTAACATAGACATCTGCCTTGTTACATTGTTATCAAGCAAATAGAAAACAACAAAAATCTATTGAATGTATTTTATTAAAAAGCCTTATTAAACATGAGTTTTAAGCAAACAAGAATTATTTTTGAAGAAGAAAATTAATTTGAATTAATTTTTAAGTACTTTTTGCACAAGCTGGACTTAACCGAAATACAGATGAAGATTTTTCAATATTTTGTTTCTGGGACTCCAAACTGATGCCACTTTCTACATCTGAAACAAACTGAACATATGTCATCAGTCATTATGCTATTATCTTAGACACGAATTCCTCCTTAAAATTGCAAATGTGGTTTTAGTCTAGTTGTAGATTAAGTTTTATTAGGCTTTGGATATTTTCAATAATTAACTATCTTAACATTCAGTTTTCAATCACTTAAATGTGAAATTTCAGTTCTGTCAGTATTTTGTCCCTAGGAAAGCTAAACTGATGTTGCTTTCTACATCGGAATCAAACTAAACTTTTGTCATCAATCATCATGATATTATTTTCAACACGAATTCTTCTTTAAAAGTACATATGTGGTTTGATCTAAGTTGCACATTTAGATTTGTTTGGCTTTGAATCGTCTTAATTATTAACAAACCTAGCATTAAGTTTTCAATCGATTCTTTGTCAAATTTCAATTGAGTCAATATTTTGTCCCAACTCTTAACTCATGTCGCTTCAGTGGTCGATCGATTCAAATAAAATTTTGGTTTAGACTAAATTTTATTCTTTCTTTTATGCTGATTTGTCTTGTCTTTCTTTTATGATGTCTCCTTTTCAGACTTTTATAATGTCTGTTTGAAGCAATCCAAACTCTTATCATTGATCTCTTTGTCATCATTTTGTTTATAAATCCTCTTTTAAAGCATTGAGGAGGTCTTTTTCAAGATGCAATTTAAGTTTTTCATGGTTCAGAATGCTCTAAATGTTTATTTCCCTTTCAGTTTTCAATCGATTCAATTTAAATTCCAATTCAATTTAGTTAATATTTCTTACATGCTACTGTTAGCTGGAGGTATAAAAATACGCTTTCAACGTTGTTCATTATGTAACAATATAATATTGCAACTCTTTTAGCATTAACCAGCTCTGCATAATACTTCAAGCTAACATTCAGTTTTCATTCATTGAATTTGAAATTCCAGTTCAGCTTAGTTTGCATTTTTCAATGAGCCAGCCAGATGATTCTGGAAATAAACTAAGCTTATAACATTCATTATTATGTCATTAATTTTGATATGAATTTCTCTTCACATGCCAACACATTCCTTATGCTTGAATATACATTCCTTATATCACTATAACAAAGTACATTTCTTCTGACAATACAGTAATCCTTTAATAACATTAAAAAAACAGGAAATGCTTTTGTATGTAAAGACCCTGTATTCCAAACTGTTTCCTGTTAAAAAAAAATATATTGGATTTCTTACAGGAAACAAAAAAAAATAAAAATAAATTTTATACTTCCTGTTCTTTATCTTTCCGCTGACAACTGCTTTGCTTCCGCTGAATTCTCCAGAAATTTACCATTTCCTGTAAAAGAAAATGTCCTCTAAGGATTTACTGTAACTGAAAAGGCAGCACTATTTCCCCTTTAACAAGCAGTAAGACACTCTGGAATTATGGATGAGAGAATTTTGTCGTCTCCTTCTCTCTCGAACACGCTGGAGTTTTTTCCCTACATTTCTTTTATTTTTTCCCTCTCATATTCGGCATTTTCCCTTTGGAATTGAAAAATAGCGATGAAGTTAAAAAAGTTCTTCAGAATCGGTGCATATGACTGAAATCTTTAGACGGTGTGCCGTATGAATCTTTCATAATTTACTTAACGTCGTGTGTTTTATGTGACACAGAAACTAAAATTTTGTTGGCGACGATTTTAAGTTTGCTTGAGAATTTTGAATTATTTATGAACTTAATATTAAGAAAAAGTCTCAAAATAAAATTCAGAATTATTATCGAAATTTCTTCAAGGTGTTCAAAGAGACGCTACTCGATTTTTTATTTGAAACAAGAAACGTAGTTTAAAAATAGTTTTTTTTTTTATCAAATAATTAGTTTCATTGAAGAAGGTGCTATTTTAATCAGAATATTTTCATGAAATTTAACCAATATTTGTAAAATCTTTAAATATTTATACTCTTGTAGCTAAGTAGACACTATTCATTTACAAGATTCGGATGCACCAACAATATTTTTTTAACTCCAAAAAATTTGGGAATGAGCATATTGGCATAACGGATTAATTCACATTCAACTCATTTCTACCACAGTGAGCACTGACTGACGGATATTCAGAGGGATTTATTCCTTTCACAATCAGCATTTATTTATTTATTTTGGAAAAAAAAGGGTTGCTGTTTCTAATGACACTTTGACCATCCAAGCTTGCAAGTCATAGATCTTTTGAGAATTAGGTCAGGAAGGTAAGCATTTCGTTTAGTCGCAAGAGAATACTGCAAGGATGAAAGTACCTCTTGACTCATACTCCCACGGATAGATGGCAGCACCAAGCATTCGCAAGGCAACTTCCTCAATTTAGACATCAATCTAATTGAACAATTTAAGGATCGGTGCATATTACTGATGCTTTTGAGGATCGATGAATATTACTGAAATGTTCATACAGTATGCTGCATGAATCTTTCATAATTTATCAAGTGTCGTAAGTTTTATGTGACCCTCAAGCTAAAAGTATCGTTGACAGCAAGTTTTAGTTTGCTTGTGAATTTTGAAATATTCATGAACTTTATTATTAAGAAATATCATCGACAGTTCCTTAAGGTGTTTAAAGCGATACTAATAATTTTACCGAATTTTATTTTCAATGTGAAAATAAATTTTATAATGCAAACATATGCCGGAAAAGAGAAACTATTTATCTTTGTTCAAAATTGTTTTTTTTCCTTTTTAAGGAAAAATGTGCATTCTAAATTGCGCATTTTTATGAAATTTAATTATGTTTCGTAAAATTTTATAAGAAATTTTGATTTTGTAACTTGAAATAAAATCTTTAAAATAGTGTTTTAGTCAAATTATTAAGTTTGCAGATCAATAAGTGAAAATTCGTTCATGAGATTGAAAGTTATAGGGACATACTATTTTTTGTTTCGGGCTCAGTAAATTAATTTCATACAGTATGATGTTGCCCAATTTCTTATTTTACCGCCATATGAAAGGCTTCTTATCAATAGAATTTGTTCTCCAAAACCAGCAAACTTTGCCCTTATTCGAAAAAAAAATCACATAAATATATTATTACCTTAATAATGGGATTACTTCGATATAATTAACTTTCAGACGAGGAAAACTCTTCAAAAATCATACAATTCACTTCCATCTCACAATTTTAATAAATAATTATAAAACTATAAATTTGTAAGAGATTGACCCTCTAATTAATTTAAAGTAGAAGGAAAGTAATTACGATTTTACTTAAAATCAAACTTATTATAAAAGCGTTTTTAAAAAGAGAAAAAAAAAGAGAAATTATTTCCGCAAAAATGATTTTTTTTTTTATAGAAAAAGTTGGTTAATTATTAAAATAGATAACATTTTAATCATCCTCGAAAAGTTAACCAAATTATGTACAGAGGAAGTAAAAGGGCAGATTGAATCTTGCATCGCACAACAAATTAATTATGATACGGAAAAATAATTATTCTAAACTTATTTAATAAATTATGTTCGAAAATTTGAATTATTTGGAAGGTCATCAATTTCAAATTAAAATGACAGTTTTTTTTTCCAAATTAATTAATAATAATTGTGAGGTCATTAACTAAGTGTAACTGTAGTGAGACCAATCTCTTAGAAAATTTGAAAGATTAGTTTCAATTTAAAATTTTTGTCATATCCAAGAACTAGTAAATAATAAGAAGAGATCGAAACTAGTTGTAAAGACAATATCAAAATTCACCTGTCGCCATCTAACCGAAATGTTTCTAAATATCTGATATATTTAAACTAAATTGTCTTAACAGCTTTCATAAATAACAAAAAAAAAAAATTTTTTAAAATTTAATTTTTTTTAAAACGAACTAAATAGCAAAAAAAAATTTCTCCGTTTTTGACAGACAGAAAACGAAGTACGCAATATGCAATTTCGATTAATGTGGAAGAGTTTTGGTGGGGATATTAATTCACTACAAAAATGTAGTACGGATTATGTTTTTAGTTTCTGGTCCGACAAGAACAGAAGCTCTTTCTCTTTTCTTACTACATTTTAAAACATAATTTTCTATTCAGTATGTTCTACGTTTTAGTCTGAAAGTTCATTTAGGGAAAGTGGTCGAAATTTTTACGAAGCATTTTGCTTGTACCAATTTTATAACAATTCTACCCTATATTGGAATTAGGAACATAGCTCAAGATGAAATTTAAGTAATGAAAATGTTCTCAAAATTTCAGTATACCATGAATTCCATTTAGTGATAAACTTATTTTTCAACATCCAGGAAGCAATTGTTGCATGCATTTTCATTAGGAACTGAAACTCCTGGTAAAAATTTAAACTCTATAACTAGTTGAAATTCAAATTTACAAAAAAAATTCTTTGAAGAAAATATGGCGGATATAGTCATTATGTGTGAATTATTATAGATAGATATATATCTATATTATGTGCGAATTATTATAGATAGATAGATTATGTGCGAATTATTATAGATAGATATATTATGTGCGAATTATTATAGATAGATAGATATATTATGTGCGAACTATTATAGATAGATACATTATGTACGAATTATTATAGATAGATAGATAGATATATTTTGTGCGAATTATTATAGATAGATAAATATATTAAGTGCGAATTATTATAGATAGATTGATTATGTGCGAATTAGATATTATAGATAGATAGATATATTAGTGGCTAAGAAATCTTTGGAGCTTATATTGACAACACATACAAAATTCCAGTAAAATTTGATCACTTTAGCTAGTCGAAAAATAGTAAAAATTTCTGATTACGATAATATATATTAGGCAATAGGGCATTAAGTTCTGCGGCAAATGTTCAGAAAACGATTGAAACTTGCAATTTAATTCATTATAGTAATACAATCACACTTTATTTCCTCAGTAGCTGGGAAAATGAATGGGATTTTTACAGACTATAACTTCTATTTAATCATAAAAATGACAATAATTTTCTTGAGTTACGGTCAGGAATAATTTATACATACTTGCATTGCTATCAGACATAGAATACCAGTCGAAATTCAATATATTCTGCCAAAAAAGTTGAAGTTTCTGTGAAAGATAATTTCTATTCCGCTAAAGTAGTACAATAAATTCTATTTACATAGGTCAGGAAGGGATTTAAATATGTAAATTGTTTTCACTCACAGATGAGCAGTTATAACTGGTTTATTCACTCTTTATTACTTTTAATATGCTAGTATGCTCAAATTATAAATGTGGTTTTAGACTGAAGAGCCAAAAGAAATTCAATTGTTTTCTAACTACTACAAATAAATATTTTTTACCATGTAAGAGACAGTAGGGATTAATGACCATTCTAAATTTCAATCATTTTCCAACAATCTAGAGTGCTTCTTCAGTTTAAACTTTGTACTGTTGCCTATGCTTGTAAGAATTGTTTCTTAAAATGTGCAAATAGTATTCTTCACCAGCAAAACAAAGTTAACAAACACAAAAGTAAAAAGAATAAAATGAATTAAGCAAAAAAGTACAATGCGATTCTAATTTACAATGTGTTTCTAATATATTCTGAAAAGGAGAAAATAATTGAATTTTTATCTGACTTAGAACGATAAAAATGGCCCGTGCCATTTCCTTAATAAATTCTTATTACCATGGAAAATTTCTCCCGCGTTTTTTGAAACTGATGCACCCGATGTGTTTAGTTTTTAGGTCTGACAAAAATATATTTAGATTATATTCTTCTTAATTTATTTTATTTTTTACTGGTTGATTCATCTTTTAATGCAATGTAATTTTTTTTTAAAAAAAGACACTTTTGCCTCTAAAAAGTAAAGCAGTCAATTAAGTTTTCGTCACAAAATTATTCGCGCAAAACTGCAAGATATAAACATAGAAAATAAATTGTGATAAATGATGCTCGGTTAGAAAAACTACTGAAATAAAATGTTTTGCTTCCGTGAAGTTAATACTATGGTTTTCATCAAGCATTTGGCTCACTTTGCTTTGATAGAATTCTTGCTGTTGTCCCCTGCTGCGCCATCGCCAAAGTACACCGAAGGGAGCCACAGCAAACACTGATTGCTTTTGTCTTAGAATGCTATCTGCAGTAAAAGCTTTTCTCTATGCAAGGAACTCTTTTTTTCTAATTTAATGCTCTTAGCTAATAATATATTTAATACAGAAATTTAGGCAAAACTAATCAATGAAAATATACATTTCATAAATTAAATTATTATCGGAATTCCAAATGTGATAATGCTAATGAAATAAAAAAAACGGCTTGAAATTTATGCAAGTATTTAATTTATGTGATATCAACGTATCGGAGTGTATTGAAATAAGTATCGCCAAAAACTGAAGAAATATCGTTAAAGCTGTCGAAGCTTCTTCGTCGGAGTTAATGTTCAATAAATATCTAAATTTACCAATATTCAAGTGCTTAATCTATGTGATTTAAAAGTATCGTAATGTATTTAAATATCAACAAAAGCAAAAGAATATTGTCAAAGTTGCAGATACTCTTTCTTCTAGGTTGTGTTTTAATAAATATCTAAATTATCAATATTGTATTCAGCATTCCTTGAGAATATTTAATCTATATTGTATTTAGAAGAAAGGTTAAGGTTTGAAAGTTCCGATTCTTCGAATTATAAACTTTATTTAAAATTTCAGTTAAAATATAATACAATCTGTTTTCAGTACTGGCATTTTTATACAAAATTTATTTATTAAGAATTTAAAAAAATCAAACCTACTGGACCATTAGATTAAATCTATCGTTTCCACAAACTATTATCTTTGCATTTAGATCAATTATAAATGGTCAAAATAAATAGTCAAAAACAGAAAGAAATAAAAATGAAGTGTAAGAACCATTTATCTTAAACATATTGTTATATACTTATTAACCAATGCTACTGCTTATACTTCGTAGCCTAAAATATTATACGATAGATATCTAAAAAACAGATTTAATTAATGATAAGTACAACTAAATGTAGAACTACTTTATTCCGAAGGTATCCCTCATATGTAAACTTTCATTATAATTATGTCTTTAATTTTACACTTGAAGCACCATCGGGGTTATTTTGATCGTTTTTTCCCATGTCTTATGTTATTTTTGAAGACACACGTGAGCTTCGAAGCTTATAATTTTTAGCTTTTTCTAAATTGTATCTAAGTATATCTTATCAAAATTTCATGCTTCTCTTCCAAGTAATTAATGCTTACATTAATAAAATAAATAATTGAGGAAGTACCTAAAACAGCCAAATATTATGGAAATATTTGAGGAACTGCAAATATTATGGAGAAGAACTGTGGAAAAGAAATTAAGGTCCATCGTGTGAAGAATAAAATGTCACCGGCAAAAATTTTAGTGAAATTAGATGGTATTTCATATTAGACTGTCGAAGTAGCTTCGTTAAGTTCTTTCTGAATTATAATTTCGTTATTGCGTCTGTGAGAAACCATGTATATATGCTGATTATAAACAGTTATTCTGGACAAAAAAGTATTGTTGGGGAACAATTATTGTCAACTAAGTAAGTTAATGATGATAACTTGCTTTGTTGATGATAATGATACCAAATAAACACCCACATATTTTAGATGGTTTTGAAGACCCTTCTCCACCCAAGTCAAAATTTTTTATGGTTTTCCATTGATGGACCAACATAGTCTTGATGGTCTTTTTTTTTTCATAATGACATTTTGCTCCCTGTTCATGAAAAGCAATGAGTAAATTGTCAAGCGTTTTTCAAACCTAACAGTCATAAGTAACTTTTAAAAATGTACCAAATTTAGACAAAAAAATAGCTTATCATTTGCTAAAAAGTCGTATTTTACAAAAAGACAGAGACCTCGAGGAAGAATCCTATATTATTATAATGTTCAAATACACCACATTATAATTCCATTTCCGTAAGTAGACGACCTGAAAGTATTTTGAGGTAAATATTGAAAAAAATATCCTTTTTCCCTAAACATTTTCCGAGCTGTTTGGCGTTTTCACATCTTTAAATAATTTCCATCAATTTTAGGGCAAACTGTAAAAAATTCTGGAACTAAATGACGGTAAAAAGCCCCGACATTTGAGGTGCTAGTACTTTTTACTGTAAAATCTATTTTTACCGGACCATGTTACAAATTAAAAATCCTGATGTAATTTTTACAGCAGTATTAATTTAATTAGAGAGATTCAAGGATTTTACTGTTATTATTATGCATGTACCGTAATTTTTACAGTAATAATTACAGCAAAATCCATAAATCACTCTAATGAAATAAATATTACGGTAAAAATTGTGTTATAGTATTTAACGATAAAAATAGATTTGTCGACAAAATGGATTTTACGGATGATGCATCCAAATTGCTGGCATTTTATGCCATAATTTGATCAGGAATTTTTTACAGTGCAGGTCCTAGAATTTCTGGACGAAAAACTATTCCAGAACAAACTTCTGTTCCACCTACACCTAAAAGATCGATAGCGTGATGATCTTCAGAGGCATTCAATCAAAGCAGAAATAAGGAGAGGTCATTTCAACCTTTTTACCCAATGTTCCGCAACTAATACGAAAGCATTCTTTTTCATCTTCAGCTTCTCCATCCTTTTTGCTCTTGAGCCTCTCCCCAGGGATAGAAGGGAGAGGCACATAACCCTTCATTTCCGGTGAACTCTACTCAGTGACGCCATGTAAAGTGGGTCCTCACCCCACGTAATGGCACGATTTCCTGTTTTGGGGGACCAAAATGAGTAGTTGGGTTATTCAGTAGATTGAAAAATCACCTTCTGAATGACTGTGTTTGAAAACTCTATTTATGGTGTGAAAAGTGTAGATTATCAAAGCTTTTTTTATCTTTCTTTTCTTTATTTTAACGCAGCCGTCAATTCGGACAGCCGATTCATTTTCATAGACTTTTAAAAGTTTGAAGGGTACTTAGTTTTGAGAACTGAAATGCATTTGCTCTAGGTAAACTGCAAGATATTGCTAGCATCATTCGTTTTAATAATTTAATTTCTTTTTTCAAATACAGGCCTGCCAACTAATACACTTTTTGAAAAATATTTTATTCAGTGGTAGACATTTGAAACCAGGGTATCTGCTACATTTTAGATTTTCAAATTCATGACTAATTCCAAGAATTTTTCATGACTTAACGAAGTCACTATTTTCTCCGAAAAAAACGCAACAATAAATTTAAAAAAGCATTTTAACAACATTCATTGAAATGATAGGTATAAACAAAACTCTTATACTCTGCATCTTCATATTTATAGATTTTAAATATAAAAAAAACAGAGCAAAGAAAGAGTTGAAGCAATAAAATAGCTGAAAAAAATGCAAAAGCAAATATTTTTTTCTTCTTTTTCTGCAAAATTTACATTTCAAAGATATTTTTCTTGCTCATCGCAAAGGAAAGAAATGCTCCTGAATTTTCTGTTCTCACTTCGGAAGAAAAAAATTCGCTAATGACTGGCTTGCTTCAGTTGAAATTTTAAACTAATAAAATAAATAGTAACAAAAATTCTGAAATCACAGAAGTTTAAAAGATAATCCGCTCCAGAAATGTTTTTTCTTTCATTTTTTGAAAGAACACCTTAATTTTTAAAGAACACGATAAAAATATTTTATATTTTAATCAAATAGAACTGTGGGTGGGGATTTTGTTACAAATTCAGATATTCATGAAATCAGGGGGATAAGTTTCATTTTGAAAATGAGATTTTTCGGCTACCTAAATCCATGTCCTTAAATGATTTTTTAAAAAAAAAGTAGTTAAAATCATGGCATTTCATGACAAATTTGTTCAATACCGAAATTCATGACTTTCCATGATTTTTCATGACTTTCCAGGTTTCACGGATACCCTGTAAAACCCAAAGCTTTCAGAATTTTTCGTAATTTTGCCAGCATTTTAAAAGTTTCACCACGAATGAGCTGCAACTAGCTGGCGTGCATGTATACTTTTAAATTATCTTTATGTACTAGTGTGAAAAGTAATTTTAAACGAATAAAAAATAATACATTAAAACATAAACAACTGGAATAAATGTTTACAAAAACCGAAGAAAGTTGGCTGGTCTGTAAATTAAATATTTTTTTTTAATTGTTATATCATTCAAAACATAGTGTAATTGCGCGCTTTATTAATGGCACTACGTAATCAAGAGCTCAGTTTATAATGCAGCTTTTTATATTCTTAAGTCAGACTCAGAAGAATTTTTTGTGCTGTTGAGAAAAATAACTCTTAAATTTGTTTAATTTTTAATCACCAAATATTATATTTAATATCCTCTTAAATGCTCTTTTTTTATAAAACTCTCTTTCAGTTTAAAAATGCTTTGAACGACGACTGTAAATATAATAATGGCATAATCCCAGGAAAGATTTTTAATGAACTTATCGCCATCAGAGATTTGTACCTTTTGGAATCATAGAATAAATCAACTTTTTATCAGAAAAAAATTATTCAAATTGAAATTGCTTTTAGTTACCTATTATTTTATTCCTTTACATCATTATGATTTCCCCACATGTTTCAAGGCGAATAGAACTACGAAATTTGAATAGTAAATCTGATGCCAGAAATAAATTTTTCAATTTAGATTAACAAACAGAATGAATCATGACCCAAATAAATACAGAAGCATTTAACAAAATTACGCACGTTATTTCAAAGGTTATTCATTAAATTATAGCTGATTATTATTAATACATATAGAAAATTAAGATCCATCAAGCATTTTATTGATCACTGTATTGTTTATATATATTTTGAGAACAAATGGTGTAAAAAAGTTATCACCAAATAATATGGAATTTGAATCATAAATCTGCTTCCATAATAGGTTCATTCAATTTAGTTTAGCGAATAAAATCATGACACAAAATAAATCCAGAAGTACTTAACGTGAAAAGAAAGTAAGTGAAGTCTGCGAATTTTCATTATATTTCAGCGCTAAATATCATAATACATATTTTGCTAATGTGATTTCACAGTATGGTGTGCGTGGATATTTTTGCCATGAGTCTGCTGGAACAGCCTTGAATTTTCAGGCGAAATAAAAGCAGGCCTCTTGCAGAAAAATATACATTTTAGAGGAAAGAACAAAACTTTAGTGGAACTTAGCAGGCATCTCACCTTGCTTTTAGGAACAATTAAGGGGTGCAGAGTACAACCTTTGTTTTCATTTCCTCTAATTTGTCGCTCCCTCGTGGCAACGGTTCATTAGCGATAAAAGCTTCCGGTCATAAATCTCCTTTTGGAGTTTCTTCGTTTAACTCTTAATGACGCTGTAAATGAGAATGAAGAAAGTTACAGTTAAGGAGCGTTATTATAAGAGACATAATATTGAGCCGCTTCTGAAAATGTTGCTGCTAGCAAAAATTGCAACGTTCAGTCAAGAGAAATGGAGCAAATAAAAGAGATCTCATGTAAGTGATAGTATATTATGGGTTTTACAATTAATGACTGTCTAATAAAGTGTAGTTAAGATTAAGTATTTTTTACAAGATGCACTAGACGTGAGGGCTGTTCAGGGTAACGGGTATTAAGTAATCGTTCTTTGTCAGAAATTTTTATAAAATAACCGTGCAAGTTTGTGACAACAATTTCATTCAAGAGGATTATGGATAAATAAAATAGATCTGATTTAATCGATAACATATTATGGGTTTTACAATTAATGATTGTCTAATAAAGTGTAGTTAAGATTAGGTATTTTTACTATACGTGAACAGTGTTTCCGATAACAGGTTTAATGTAATCATTCTATGTTAGAAAATTATTTTTAAAATTATATGTCACTGCTATTAATCGAAGTCGTTCAAGAAGACAGAAGAGAATTAAAAGAGATCTAATTTAAGTGATGGCACATTACAGGCTTCACAATAATTGACCATCTGACATAGTATAGTTAAGTAGTTAAGATAAAAAAAAAAATTTAAATTTTTACAGAATGCATTAGTCTTACACGTTTTTTGTGATAACAGGTATAAAGTAACCGGTTTACGTAAGAAAATAGTTTTTTTAAATAATATTTCACTGATGAATCAATAATACAAGGTTAATGGCGTCAAATTCGCTCAAGAGAACTGGAGCAGATAAAAGATATATCATGTTAAGATAATGATGATTAATGTAATATTAGCATATATTATGTCCTATGAAAGCAATAACTGACTATTTAGAAGATGTATTAGACACGATCGTTGGTAATAACAACAGTTTTATTGTTACTATTTTGAAAAATTTTATTGTTACCATGAGGCTGTTTCTTAAATATTGTTGCCAAATTATAAATTCATCAAAAAAGACTAGGGTTGACAAAAGAGATCTGATGCAAGTAACATCAGACCTTTTCACTTGCACAATAGCTTACAAATGAAAATAAGTTATTATAAAGTAGTTTTTCTAGGTGTACAAGCTGTTTCTTAATTCCCCTTACGCTTACAGTTATAAAGTAACAGTTCTGCATTAGATACTACGCCCAAAATAATATTATATTTATCTTCATCCATTAAATAATATGTTCCGAAATTTACAATTAATGACTGACTATTAAAATATAGTTAGTATTGTGTATTTTACTGCTTAGGTATATTGTTAGGTTTATTTTACTACTTAGGTAACAGTAACGCTGTTCACAGTAACGATTATAAAATTAATGATTCATACTAGAAGCAATTCTAAAAATGTTTTACTACCGGGGAAATACTATCACAAATAATCAAGCATATGCGATTGGACTTGGGGTAAATAAGTGAGATCCGAAGTACGTTATAGTACAAAGTATGATACCGCACGATTACTGTATGAATTGTATTAGCATCACCATTAAATTAATCAATTCTTATATATTGGACTTAAAACATACGGTAATTTAGCGTAACATTTGTAAGAGAACAATTTCTATTATACGACATCTACCGCCAAATTAATCGATAAGACAGTTATTTAATGCAATTTTTTTTTCTTCTTTTAATACACTGCAGAGACTTGTTTTAATGCATCGCGCTTGCAACTTTGTGAGTATCCGTAACATTTTATTAATCTCAATTATTAATAGCAAAACTTTTCATTTAATGTCATTCACATCAGATATTTTTCATTCTTCTTGACTTAATGGACGAAATTATTGTTATGTAACAGAGTTCCAAAACATTATCGCAAAAAGTGCAGCATTTTAAGAACAGTTCTTAGCATGTAGCTGTTGTTTTATAATCATTATGTAAAATAATGGTTTCCCCTGCCATAAAAGCAGCAGGTCCAGATGAATTGATTTATCCAAATGGTTAATTGTAAAAGTAGAAACTATCCTTCATTGTATCAAAACCATTGTTTTCAAGTTCACTTTTATTAATTTCTATATTTAAACACAAGGTTTGCTTAAAAAATTATTGTGATTTCAGTTCAATGTATTTTTAACTAGTACTTACGTAGATAAAGTACTCCCAAAACCGCTAGTTGTTAGCCAAGGAAGGCACACGGATTGAGGCTCCGTAATTTCATGTGGTTGCTGTGTGATTCAGAACTACGCGTTGGCTGCGTTTACTCCCTAAACGAGCTGGTACCTATCGATCTGAAGTTGGATAGGCTTCAGGCCACAACTAGGATTGAACCCCCATTCTTACTCAACAATAGTTTAGTATCTTAACTGATTTGCTATCAGATTTATGTACTTAGTTGTAGCATCTAAATACCAATTAGTGCTTAGTTGCTTATGTGTTATAATTGAAGAGTATACTTAAGGATACAACTGGGATTGAACCTCCAATCTTAGGCAACAATAGTTTAGTATCTTAACTGATTTGTCATCACATTTATGTACGTAGTTGTAGCTTCTAAATACTAATTAGTGCTAAGTTGCTTGTGTGTTATAATTGAAGAGTATACTTTAGAACTTCATTTTTAATCCGTGGATGAACTACTTTCTGGGAATCGCTGATTTGTTCCGTTTAATTTTTCGTTGCAGAAGTTCGATGGAATTTCCCTCTAAAGATTTAAATGATTTCATTGAGCAACAAGGTGGCGTCTATCCACGTTTGTGTAAGAATGTTAAGATGATGACGTCACCAATCACTGGCTTGGTAACAATGGATTTGACGGTAAGGTTTTTTTCAGGTCTTTTGAGCATTCATGAAGGATAATTTTTTTCTTTGGGTTTTGTGAATGAGCTTGTTTATTTACCTTCTTACCTTCTATGCCTACTAATCTGCTGAAACACTGGCTTGCAGAAGCTGTTTTTTTCTTTACTGGTAAGAGTATTGAGATGAAACAGTTTACAATATCAATTTGCTTTATGGACAAGAGGAGTTCTCACTAAAATTTGCAAGATAAATTGGATGTCTTACTGCATTTTCTATCGTGTATCTTATTTGTGTCTTTCAAAACTAAGCGCAGTGCTTGGAACTGCTCTATTCTCTTACGTATGCTCATTTAAAATTCGACAGACGATTTGAAGATCTCAATCTTTGCGTTCGTAACTTTGTTGAAAAAATTAAACTTTTCAAAACTTAAATTTAAGGATAAGAAAAAAAAAGAAGGGCATGGAATTTTTGATAATAATTTATAATTACGTTAGTTTGAAGTCCTTTCAACGTATTTAGCACTGAAACATTCCTTTTGTTAAATAAATGTTGTCCTTACTTTAGACATTTATCAATTCCAGAAGGACTTAAACAGTGGATAGAATTCTGCATAATAGCTTATTTACTTTTTTGAGAAATAAATTTTTTGAATGCTATGTTACTTTTCTCAAGTGTTTGCTTAGTTATTTCCCTCAAAACGCCACAAAAACGAGCAAAATAAACTTAAATATGCGAGAAAAAGTTTTTTTTTTCTTTGAGGCTAAGCTACACTTCCAGTAACTATCAACAAAAATTTTACTAAAGAAAATAAAAAGAGCTGCATATCTAACTTATCTAAACAAACACAGACTGCACTGACTTCGAAACAAACAGGGAATTTTTTGACTTCATTAGCAAATCCATCCTCTCCACATACCTGCAAGGACTTTTCCTCTTAAAGTCTTTCGGGGAAGATGTTTTTCGTGGATGCTTTTAGTATAATCACAGCTATGCAAATACAAAGAGATGGAAAAAACGGAGGGAAAAAAGGGATTTTTGAAAAGGAAAAACTTTCCCTATGAGACAGCCGCAAAACAGGAAAAAAAAGAAACACTGATCATACAAAAATGTAAGCAAATAAAAAGAACCTTTGAAAAAGTCCGTATTAGGAAATGGTTTAGCATTATGCACAAGTACTGTTTTGAAAGTTAAAAAAATGAAAATAATGTTTTGAAGTTTCTTTTTTTTTTCGTTTTTTGTTCTGACGCTTACAATTTACTTTCTTTAGATAAGGAAAAGAAGGAGCTCTTGACGCCGTAGTTACTCTTAATTTTGAAAACTTTTTATTTATTAAACCACCCACTTTGTTTAAACTATCACTATATATTTTTTCAAGAAAGTTACGAGAAATTCAAGTGCTAGTATAAAATTCAGCTGCCTAGTAATTGAACCATGAGGGATTAATTTAAGTTTGTAAAATAAGAGATACGATTTTTATTCTATTTATGTTAAATATAATATTGATGAATTTATTTCAAAAATTTAATTTTTGCTTTTATCTTTATGCATAGTTGATTCAAAGAATAAATCCTGAAATGAAAATGCAAACCAGGAGTAAAAAACTAATGAACCTCATAGGGACATGGGATTGCAGACACTATAAAAGACACTAGCAGGTTTATGTTTGAAATTATAACTAATATATAAAACAATAAACAAAAATTGGTCTACATCATATTTTCCATGCGAAAAACGGACCACCCTGAATAAGTTTTGATCTAATGATTAGATCTTCACTTTCTAGGTCTCAATTTTAATGGTTCGAGAGGATGAACTCAAATATGCTAACTAATTAGCACAGATGAGAGTTAAAATAGATGATAGTTACGAAATCAGTAAGAAAAACGTACTTTCTCTGAATAAACATGCCGAATTTTTGACGGACTCGAATCTCTAACCCCCAAAACGTAAGGGGTAGCCACAATCTTTGAAATATAGTCTCAATGTTTTGGGGGTCAGAAATCCGAATCCGTCAGAAAATAGGAATGTTTATTCAGAAAAAATACATTTTTGTGTTTAATTTCGCAACTTAAAATACAGTCTGCACTTATTAATCAGCGTATTTGAGGTAACCCCCTAGATTATTGACTTGAACGAGTATTAGAAAGTGAAGGTGTAATCATTAGATCAAAAGGTATTAAGGTGATACGTTTTTTATTTTGCCCACAGTACACGACGGGTATACCGCCTATTATTCTACAGCTGTTCTTAATGTTAAGATATTTTCGATGTTTTTGCCAGACAGTTGAGGCAACAGCACGTGGTTTTGACATAATTGGCATGTTTTAACATGAGCTCTATTTCATACTACGTCGATGTACTGCCGATCTTCAAACTTATCGCAAGATCTCATAGCATGTGCTGGTATTACTCTTATATTTGTAAAATGAGTGATAAGTTAAAGTCAAAATATTTAGAAAACTTTTGTTTAATGTCTCTATATACTACGTATTACTCTGTTCTAAAGCCTGCTCTAATTTATATGCTTCGTGCTTCATTTTTTATTTCTGGAGAAATCTGTTTTCTGACAAGCAAGATTTATCAGGTCTTCTGCGTCGTTTGACAATGCAAGTGTCGATACCTATCTGATCAATGTGAACTGTATTCGCCAAAAAAGAGAATTTATCATTTTTCCATAAAAAGTTTCGCGAATGCTAGTTTGCTCAAGGCTTGATCCAGGAGTTTCTTTGTCTTCTGTGTATGATTCAAAATTACAAGGCTACGGAGTTGAGCATTGATGGTCGTAAACTCAGATTTGGATTGGCTGTCCAATGCTGGTTATAAAATAAAACTTTGAAGGTGAAAAAGAGAGTTTTGATCTGACCATTCGCTTAATACTTCAGCGTGCGAATTATAGATAGCAACAGTTGTTATTTTTGTAAAATTCTTGGTTGTTTATTTTAATTCCGAACATCTCAATTTTTTCCTAAAAATTATAGAGCAAAGGAAGCAAAATTAGTCAAGATTTTATTACCAATCAAAGTTTCGAGCATTTTCCAACACAAAAAACTAATAGATATAGAACTAAGAGATTGATTGTAATGAATTAAAATGAAAATTTTATTATTTATTTTCAAGTAGTAGATCGAAAAGAAGAAAATAATTTTATTTTGTCAGGTCCAAAACGAAATATTACATCACTTTCGAAATAAATTTCAATCACCACCAAATATTATCTCCAAATTTTTCTCATTGTCCTTATTTTCTCATTTCTGATTTTAAAAAAAGTTAAATCATCTTTTTTATAGTTTGCTTAAATAATAAAGTTTTATCAAATTATTATTTTGTTTGAAATTAAGTTTTTAAGTTAAAAATCACTCCGGCATTCGATATATGCTAAAGGAAATGAATAGTCGATAGCTAAAAGAATAACTTATGGTCTAAATTTAACTTAGTTCTCACGTAAAATATGTTGAATTTATAACACAAGTTATTTCTTAAAACGTGAGGAGTACGCTCTCCAATCCGAAAATAAATTGAATTCAATTGGATTAACAAATCGCAGCATAAAAGTTTACTTTATTACACCTGCTTTAAATAAACAAAGTTATAAGTAGGGAGTTTTGTAGAACTAATAAACTAAAGTTTACATATAGTTATGAGCAAAGCAATCGAAAATTTCATCAAAATAACCGATTTCAACCCATTATGATACTTTAAACTACATAATTTATTCTAGGCTGCTTGCAATAAGATCAAAGTAGCTAGTATATTGAAATAGCCTTACTGAAGAATTACTGTAACAAGTCTAAGAAAATTCTGTCTACTTAAGAAATTCTTCGCGCATTTCTAAACTATCTTCATAACGTTTTGGCTCTTTGCATTAATAATCAGATACCAAACCGATGAAAAAAATATCAGATACCAAACCGATAAAAAATTACTGAAAATTTTTCTTATTAACCTACGACGCACACGCTTTAGCCGAGATTAACTATGTGTTTGTAATATACTGCATGTTTATTGCGTGGTAGATTTTTGATCACCAAAAACTTTCGTATGCGACCTACCAGAAAAGAAAATCGCTGAAGGCGATTTGTGTGTTAACTGGGATGATCAAATAAATTTGACTTCACGCAATAGATTTCGTTAAAGAACCCGAGTAACTTTCTCCTTTAATGTAATAATGTAATGGTGCAAAATAAATATGACTAAATTATCAAACTACTTATTTATACCTAAAATAATTTCCTTTTTTTCGTATTTCCCACAAAATTTGATTTTTTTTTCCTACGATTAGAGCTGAAGTTGCGATAAAATTATTTTNTTCTAGGCTGCTTGCAATAAGATCAAAGTAGCTAGTATATTGAAATAGCCTTACTGAAGAATTACTGTAACAAGTCTAAGAAAATTCTGTCTACTTAAGAAATTCTTCGCGCATTTCTAAACTATCTTCATAGCGCTTTGGCTGTTTGCAATAATAATCAGATA
This sequence comes from Parasteatoda tepidariorum, assembly GCF_043381705.1. NCBI lineage: Eukaryota > Metazoa > Arthropoda > Arachnida > Araneae > Theridiidae > Parasteatoda > Parasteatoda tepidariorum. Next base: position 25,444,752 of record NC_092208.1, on the reverse strand, counting down.
CCAAACCGATAAAAAAAAATATGACGTACCAAAAAGATTAAAAATTACTGAAAATTTTTCTTATCTACCTGCGACGCACACGCTTTAATCGAGATTAACTGTGTGTCTGTAATCTACTGCATATTTATTGCGTGGTAGATTTTTGATCACCAAAAACTTTCGTATGCGACCTACCAGAAAAGAAAATCGCTAAAGGCGATTTGTGAGTTAACTAGGATGATCAAATAAATTTGACTTTACGCAATAGATTTCGTTAAGAAACCCGAATAACTTTCCCCTTTAATGTAATAGTGTAATGGTGCAAAATAAATATGACTAAATTATCAAACTACTTATTTATACCAAAAATAATTTCCTATTTTTCGTATTTCCCACAAAATTTAATTTTTTTCCTACGATTAGAGCTGAAGTTGCGATAAAATATTTTTTCCGTGGGCTGACATTCCAAGATATTTCCGTCTAGAATTATGTCTTAAAATATGTATTTTATGCTTTAAATACCATCTGTAGTACATATCACTGAACTATATAAAAAAAATACAGAAATTCTGAATTAAACAACTAAAATTTAGGTCCCGAATTACCTTATTTATTTGCTTAATTTTTTTAGTTTAAAATTAAATGAACCATTTAATATCGCTTTAAATTTGTAACACTAATAATGTCAGTTGTAATGTAATTCAATGTTGTGGGAATCACAGCACGGAGTATTTCTTTTTAAATGAAGTAAAATTATTTTATATCTTTTGTCCGAGTTTGATGGCGAATATTAATGATCCGGGGAAAAGTCCGCTAATTATAATAGGTTTATACGAAGTATTAACAACAACACTACTCTATATTTATAAGCAAAGCAACAAAAACAATATTTTGTGTAGGCATAAAACGACAGCTACAATATTACGCTTATACACACAATATTATACTTATACACAAAAAGATAGGTATTTCATTACTTTTATACAAAAACTACAGCTACAATAATACGCTCATACACAAAACGATAACAACCCTATTACGCTTATACACAAAACTATAAAAACCAACCCTATTACGCTTATATACAAAACTATAACAACCCTATTACGCTTATACACAAAACGATAACATCCCTATTACGCTTATGCACAAAACTGTAACAACCCTATCACACTTATACACAAAACTATAACAGCCCTATACGCTTAAACACAAAACTATAAAAGCCAACCCTATTACGCTTATACACAAAACTATGAAAACCAACCCTATTACGCTTATATACAAAACTATAACAACCCTATTACGCTTATACTCAAAACGATAACATCCCTATTACGCTTATGCACAAAACTATAACAACCCTATTACGCTTATGCACAAAACGATAACAACCTATTACGCTTAGACACAAAATTATAACAACCCTATTACGCTTATACACAAAACGATAACATCTCTATTACGCTTATACCCAAAATTATAACAACCCTATTACGCTTATATCCAAAACTATAACAACCCTATTACGCTTATTCACAAAACGATAACATTTCTATCACGCTTATACACAAAATTATAACAACCCTATTACGCTTATACACAAAACGATAACATCACTATTACGCTTCTACACAAAACGATAGTTGCAATATTACGCTTATGCGCAAAACTAAAGCAGCAATATTACGTTTCAACACAAAAAACAACAATAACACATATATACAAAACGATTGAAATGATGCATTTATACATTTAGCGATATCAATATCTCATCATCTAAAACATTAGTATCAATATCAAGCTTATGTACAAAATTATGAAGATAATATTACTTTTATTCACAAAATGACAGCAAAAATATTGCGTTTAAGCACTAGATTGCAAGGATATTACGTTCACAAAACGATACTCGAAATATTACATTTACATTCAAAACAATTGCAACCAAATCATTACAAAGTGTATACAAAAAAAAGGAAAGCATTTGAAATTCCCTTCAAGTTTTACTTCGTATTTAACAGTTTAAAAATTAGTTTTGTTTGAAATCAACTCTTATAATTGAATTATATTTTTTAGGATAAATTTTTTCTTAGAAACCCTACAGGAAACAAAAGGAAGATTCACATATTTTCAAAGAATCCTTTTTTTCTTCTTTCAGAAGAAAGAAAAGATCACCACAAAAAAAGCATATCCCTTGTGCTTTGTACCGTGATTTGGCTTTTTCAGCAACTTCAACTTTTTATTGGTAGCTTCTCAAACCAGAAGGGATTTCACACGTTTTCAGCAAGATTTTTTGCCTTCAGAAACCAAGGAAAAATCCTCCTAAAAAAAGAGTACATACGTTATTGTGTAAAGATGCTTTTTGTTACTCAAATCTTTACAATTTTTTTTATAAATTTTAACTGGAGTTATGTGTTTTTTTTTATTGTTTTTATGAACACCACTAACGGCTGACATTTAAATTTTATACACTTTTTTTTCCCTCTGTTCGTTCACAAAGTAAACAAGTATTTGTCTAATCACTAAATTGAATTTATCTTGCTAATTACAACTTGTTAATGTTTTTTTTTTCTACATTTTTTTGCCTTAATTCTCACATCCAGTGATTAATCATGCATACACTTTATGTAAAAAAAATATTCATCACTCTAAAGACGTAAGACATTTTTGTTTCTGTTTTTATAGTTTTATAATGTGTGCTGAGAATACTTGTCCGAAATCATTATTCAATATGAGTATAAAAGTTATTTTTTCATAGTAAGAGAAATTATCTTTTAGTTTAAACTATTGGCCATGACACATGAAAAAGTAGTAATTGTTTGAAAGTTCACAAAATTAGTGCTTTTTTTTAGAACATACTTACAATTTTTCACTTTGCTTTTTTACTTTTTGACAGTGGCTTAATCTAAAACAAGTTTTGGATTGAATCTTTAAATATATCGACTAAATTTAAAAAAAAAATTGTAAGTTTTATTTATTTCAAAACTGACATACAATTTGTTTTTTAAATTTTACAGCTTTGATGGTGTGTAAAAAATATTATTTTCAGATTAGGCATACAGCTTTGATGGTGTGTAAAAAATATTATTTTCAGATTTAAGCATAATAAATATCAAGACGAAGCATTAGTTTTATGAAACTAAAAAAAAGATAGAAATTTAAAAAGAGATTTTATAAATTAAAATGCGCAGGAAGTTCTGTTTCTTAATAGTTTTCGATGGTAAATACAAAATCATCCCTGAATTACATTTGAGAGTGTACCTATGTGTAAGCCATACAACTGTTGATAGGGAAGCAAACTATTCAATATTTTTGTTAAATTCTGAAAGTTTGAGAAATTCTTTTAATAATTGATAATCTTACGCTGAAAAATAAAGAAAAGTCTCACAGTTTTGAGACTGTTGTTTACCCTTCCGAATAATTTAAATAAAAATGGAAGATATTGATAAAGATTTGTACATATTGTTCTTCTATTAGGGTGTTTGAAATTGGATTGACGATGTTCAAAATTTGTAAAGGGAGAAAAGTTTATAAAAATAATAATATTTAATGTAGTGAATGCATGTGATGAGCATAACTTTTTATTTCCCAGATTTCGTGCAATTAGTTCAAAAATGTTTCAACAGATGGCATTGTGTCTTTTCTTCCGTTTCTCCCGTTGCGCTTCATGCATAACACTTTTGTTCTTCTATCGCGAGGTGTGACAGACTGATGGTGGATAGTTTGGAAATGTCGTTTTGTTATTTTAATTTCTTGAAAGATTTCAGAAAGAAATCATTTGATTTTTTAATTATTTTTCTTTAATTTATAGATTTACTACTTGTATTGTGAATTGAAGAAAAATTATTGAACGAAATATAAGAATTATAGGAGAAAAAATTGCTACAAAGTTGAAATTTGCGATAAAGATTTTTTTTAATGAAATTTTAACAATTTTCCTGTTATATGTTCACAAAAACCATTATTTTAATCAAATTTACTCAAAATATATCCGATGAAAAGTCTCCTTCATTTAAAAAATGAAAAGCGAATAAGTTCATTAGTTTGGTGAATGTCTTCACCATGCCTAAAAAAAGTAATTAGGTGTGTTACAGATGAAATTTTTAATTGTGTATATGGATAATTTAATATGCAGGTGAATCACTTTTAAAGGCTCAAAAATTGCAAAGGAATCGTATATTTCAATGGAATATTAGCATCATCCTTTAAAATAAAATTTAAAAAAGATAACATTCCTTTTTTAAATAATAGGTTATTAGTAATTAAGTGTGCTAGAAATGAAAATTTTAAGTATGTTTATGAATTATATATTTGGAAAGTGTCTAACTTTTAAAGAAACGTAATTGCAAAAGAATCGAATATTTTCATATACCGTTGGCATCTTCCGCTAAAATAAAATTTTGAAAAAAATAATCTTTTTTAAATAATTGATAAGTGATTCGGTACGTTACTTTTAAGGATGTATGTGGATATCATATTCTGTTAGAAGTCTCATTTTCAAGGACATGTAATCGAATCCCTTAAAAAAAATTTAAAAATATTAAACATCTGTGATTAACACGTATAATATTTTACCAAAAATCAAGATGCTCTACTGTAACTGGATGTATTTATAAAAAAAGAACAATTCAATATTAAAAAAAATATGTGTGATACAGATAAAAAAAACTGAGAGATATAATAAGACAACTGAAGATATAAATATATATATTGCTATTGAAATTATTCCCATATAACAAAATTTAAAACTGATAGTTTTAAAATTAAAAGAAGAAATGCATGAATCAGGGAGGAAAATTACATGGACATAAAAATTATATTTAAATTAGTTAAAATTATTCCATGGTAATTAAAATTGAACGTAAGTCTTCAACAGAGCAAAAAAGTAACTTTCAGGAATGTAAGAAACTCACGAAAAATTGTTCTCAATATAAAATTCCATCATAAATAATTCTTGTTGTTGTTTTGAATCATTCATTATCTCATCTTTTTAACTTATTAAATTTATATATATATATTTCAAACTAAAAGAATTTTCTAAGAGAAAAATTCAGTTTATTGATAGAAAATATAATTAAAAGAAAAGAAAAACGCAACTTATATAGAATTGTATAAAAAACAAAACATATTCTCATACATAATTAAATTTGTATGACATGAAAATTAATATTTCACTCAAGAAGAAATATTAATTTTCATGTTACACAAATTTTACTGATATTAGCTATTTTTTCCTTTAAAATGGAGGTTTTGAAATTATATGTACCTTCAATTATGGAATTTTATTGGCATCACAGGAATCTCTGCATATTTTTTTTATTTTCTATTTTGTAACCGAAATTAAATAACCGACCCAATTTTTTGTTAAAGGCTATCAATATTTAATTCTTTAGATTAGTAAATTTGACTATAACTCAGAAAACCAGAGATTCCGTGGATCAAGCGTTGGGACACATTAGCTTTCATGAAGAATTTCTTAATGGAGCTAATTCGCATTCACATTACATGGAAGGGAAAATTACGAAAACCTCACACTATTAGCTTGAAGACAAGGGGTTTCTAATCCATAATATGTCTACCACTTAGGATACTTTATGTCAGTAGTGGGGTTCATTCTACCCAGGAGCAGAATTCTCATAAACCAGCCACAGCTGGGATTTGAACCATGGGCACTTCATTGAGAGATGATCACTCTATCCCCTCAGCCACCAAGGTTCTGTTTTAGACATTGTAAGCAACTCCAGCTCACGGTTGCTGAAATGTTTACAATTGACAAAAATTGCATAAAACTTTATGCATACAATTTTATATGCCGTTTAGAACACTTAGAAGAGGGAAAGTATGCAGGAAATATACAAAAAAAAAATTGCAGAGGTAGTACGATAGAATAAATTAATAAGCATTGAATTATTTGTTTCAGAATTACATGCAGTCAATAATAACTTGTAGTAAATAATATATTGTAACGTAATTATAATAACTTGTAATAAAAAAATGCCTCACTTTTCTTTTTATTTCTTTTAGAAATGTAACAAAACAAAGTTGAAATTAACCGTGCTAAAGAGATCATATTTTTCTTTAAGTTACATCAATTGTTTTGTTCTTTCTTTGTCTGTGGGATTTCAATTTGCTAAATAGTTGTTCCAAGATTAAGAGATTTTCTGGGGTCTTTTTTTCATTTTTTTATTGCTAAAAATGATGATTAATTACACTAGGGAGCACATTTTTCTGCCATTTATACAAATTCTTGAATTTGGATGGGGGAAATTTCAAAATCTGAATTTAGTTTCGCTTCTTTAAGGCTACAGATTTTTTTAAATGACATTTTTTGTCTACTTTTTGTCGAAATGTACAAGTTTCAAAAAGTTAACTATAACAGAGGGTCGTACAAATATGGCTACTTTCCGTTCTGTATAATGGTTTTAAACTAGTACGTTTCGACAAAAAAAAAGAAAGAAAAAAAAAAAGAGAGAAAAATTTTACTGAAGAAACTGTAGCCAGGAGAGAGAAACCGTTTGCAGATTTGAAGCCAGCGAAAGTATGTAAATTAGTTAAGTATATAAGAACTGTTTAGAAAATCTCCTGCAACAGAAAACAATAAGATATTCTCCCCTGTTTTATTCATTATAGTAGGAAAATTTATTTATCTTTCTCACTTGAACTTGAATTGATATTGATAGTTCGAAAAAAAGAGAGAACTTAGATGTTGCCACAGATAAATTTTAAATCGTATATTGAAATTTTTATAAATATAAAAATTTTATTCACGAGTTTATTGTTTCCTACTGGAACTTTTTTAATGGTATTCATCTCATTAACGAGTAAAATAATTTTGAATTTATTTCATCATATTGTGAGATATATTCCGTATTTTTCAGTTTAATTTTTTTTTCCAAATGCATTTGATTGTTTTTCAAATTTGAGTAATTGTTCATGTCATAACCGTTAGGGGAACCGCGAAGTAATGTTTCGATGTATTAAATAAACGTTAAAAACCGATTCATTTTTTTTTATCCATTTCGATTCATTTTCGATCCGGACTTGAAAGGTTGTTGCTAACGATGGTGAATACATTATTGATTAAAAATAAAATCTTGATAACAAATATCAAATACATCGAAACGACATTACTTTCTGGTCCCCCCTAACATTAACCCCCTAACATATAAAAGGTTGTTACTTCAAATTATAATAATTATCTGTTTTCTAAACAAAATGTTGTTTGTTTTTGTTAAAAATATTGACTTTTTAAAAAAAAAAAAACAATGATGAATGAGAAGCAAAAACGGGAATTCGTAAAAAGCGAGTACAGATCGTAGTCTTCTATCATTATAATCAATCATAAAAATTGCTTTTTATTTCTTTAATAAAAACAATCATTTATTTTTTAAAAGGAAACCTTAGAATGCATCACGGGATTTATTTATCTTTTAATTAATTCTTTATAACGTAGCAGAACTATACTATAAGTGTCATTCCAAATGGAATTAATCACAAACGTGTCATAAAACCCATACATAAACCATATTACCCATAGATGTTTTCAATCATGTGACGACCCTCCGTCGTCTATCCATCGAGAAAACAAAACGTCCATTAGAGCTTGATAGGCCACCACAAAAGATTTTCTCCATTAGTGGGTAGGAAATAGGGTAGATCATTTTAGAATATACTTTTAGGGCTGGTTTCATCATTTAGTCCCCTGAGACCTACCTATTCTTACATCCCTTCTCATGAATATACTAAGTACGAAGGGAAAGGATTGTTGAGCTATGTTAGGGTTGAGCTATTAGATTGGAATATGGAATGCAAGTAGTTTTCGAAAACGTTCGAATTTTATTTTGATAATGTTATTTGTTTTTTTGTGGGATATAGGTACCGTTAGACTTGTAATAATGTCCCATGAATCATTTTTTGAAATAAAGTGGAATATTTCATACGCAGAAAATTTATCCAAAGCATAATCTTTACCAGATATTTATGATGTCTGTATTTCTGTATATTACCAGATATTATACAGAAATTCATTTAGAATTTTATATGTACTAGGGATCAGTACTGATAATCTAATAATAAAATAGGTAATTTAAAAAAAGTTTATAGCAATAATTATTTGCACCTCATTTTGTATGAAATTTACATTGATTAAATTTATTTGCATTTTAATTTGGATCATCTTTACACTGATGGAAAAAAAATTGTTTTGGCTTCTCAAAAAATTTTGTTCTTTAATTTGTTTATTTTGGATCACATTCATTTTGAAATTAATTCAATAATGCTGATTTACTTAGAATATTACATTCATTTTGAATATTATATTCTCTTTGAATATGTCTCAATAATATGTTTTATTAACAAAATCTAAAACGTTGAAATGAATTAGGTTTCAAATCTTTATTACTAACTTGCGATGTGTTGATTATTTGCATTTTATTTTGATCTAATTGACATTTATGAAAATATTTGGTCTTAAATCGGAATTTATATTAAGATAATTAGTTATTTCCTCTTTTAGGGATTTTATTTGTGTTTTAAATTAAATTTAGTGAACTTCGATAAAAAAAAATATCTGCTCTCGCAACATTCGCATTTTGTACAAAACAAAGAAAATATTTCACTATAAATAAACTTCTTTAACATTATTTCGCAAAGTTATAATTTCTATTATTTATTGTACATTATAAAAAAGATATTTAACACTATAAAGAGAAAAATTTCGGGTCAAATTACGGTGCCGTAATTTTATTATTTACCGTAAAATCCACTTTTTCTGGAACATGTTACGAAACTAAAAATCTGATGTATCGTAATTTATACAGTAATAATTAGTGCAAAATCACTGAATCATTATTAGTAAATAAATACTACTGTAAAAATTTAGGTACAATATTTTGCAGTAAAATGGATTCTACGGGTGATGCACCCATAGTACCGGTACTTTATACCGTAATTTGATACAGAATTTTTGACAGTAAGCCGACGGTAGGTGCTTACTATAATCATTAAATGTAAAACATTCTAGTTGTTGGATTGCTTATGCATGGTTGATATTATTCGATATTTAAATTATTTTATACTTAACTAAATATTTCCTTTTGATATGGATACTGAAGTCAATATTTTCATTAATTACGAGTCACAAATCATTAAATTATTCAAAATTCTCGACATGAAATAATGTTTTAAAACTTTTGCGTATCGACAAACTTTGGATAATACTTCACGTGAATACATTGTTTCTTCATCTAACAGCATTAGAATAAAAATTGCTGGAAACGCAATTAAAAATTCACGCTGGCATGAGACTTTCTATAAACCCTTCAGATGGATTTAAATTGAGATTTTTCAAATTTCATCTAGCTTTCTACCAATTAAGGGAACGCTATACAACGAGAGAAACTTTGCATTGTAAATTCTGTTTCAACTCTATAACTAATTTAAAAGTTAGAGTATAGAAAAATTTAACTCAGGCAAACCTTGATTGGGCCACACGTTTCATTTGCTGAAAAGACAATTTCAAAATATCAAATTATCAGAAGAGAACTTCACCATTATATCAAATTATCAGAAGAGAACTTCACCATTATAATCCAAAATTATCCTCTCATAATTTGTTAATATTTTGATATTTTAAAAATTCCTCTTCAGTATTTGAAACTTCATGGCTTGCTCTTGGTTTGCACGAAATCACTTTTCTGCACTTTAAATTTTATATTACTAATGGAGAGGAAAAGGAATTTGCTACGAAAAGTTTTTTTCCCCCATTCAAAGAATATAGCGTCCATTTAACGCTAAGTTCAACATTTTAAGGCTGTAACTAATTTCTCCTTATTTTCTTTCAGAACCAATTCGATAAAGATAATTTGAACTTTTTTTTTAAAATTCCTCTCGTAAAAAAACATATTATTAAAATTTCGCTTGTTGAACATTTAAATAACATACAAGACATTCGTTTTGCTCTTATGTCAAATTTAACTAAATGTATTCGTAATGTACTAAATGTAATGTACTAAATGTAATAATATGTAATGTAAACTAACTGTAAACTCGTAACTTAAATGTATTTTTTACTAATTTTAATATACGTTTTTATGTGTTCCTTCTCTCTTTATAACGATTCTTTGTAAATAAAATAATATTAATATGAAATGAACATTTTATATTAATATTATTTTCCCTCCATTAAATACGTAATATTCATAATCAAGGTACATAATGTTCATAATCCAGAAGATAGTTATAAAATACTCTGTTCCAAAAAGTGGTCGGGAATTTAAAAAATCAATTAAAGAAATACGGGAGATAAAAAAATATATGATTTTGCTAAATTCTGCTTAGAAATGAGTTAATTTTCTCGTGTTTTTAAATTTAGCCTCTAAGCTTATCCACAGATGACACTTTTTACTCAAAAATGTGAAATTATGATTTCAAAATGAGAAAAATTTGTAGCCACAACGCGGAACAGCCAGAGGTCAAAATTAACATAAATACGTGTAAATATTTCAGTTAAAATTATTTGACACATAACAGAAGAAGGTTTATAGTTATTTTTCAATCAGTAATGCCATTCGATTACGAAATTTATAACTAATTTCGAAACTTCGTGAGTGAAAACCGCCTGGTATCCTAAACGCAACGCCGTTTGCCCCTTCCTGTTTATCTTTAATTGAACTTTCAAATAGTCGGTCATTTATCGATATCCAACATCGACCATGTCCTAAAAATGTTAAAGAAAAACATTATTGTAAAACAATTCTTAATTCTTTTTAAGCTCATTCGAAAAAATATGATAAGGCCGACAATGTTTCTTTCTTTTGTGGTTTTCCTTTTTCTAAAACAATTTACTACCCTGCATATTTTTAAAATGAAAAGAACTTGTTTAAAGTCTAAAGCGCATTAAATGACACTGAACGAAATTACGTTCGAATAAATAGTTCTCGTTTTCATTCAGTTGAGAAAAAGTAGGAAAAAATGCAAAACCATGCCATTGGAAGATAACAAATTCCCTTTTTATCTGAGCAATACTCTGTTCTGCTATTTAAATAGCGTGTTCAGGCATGTTTACAGAAATTATTGACCTCCTTTTCTTAAAGGGGAAGTTCATTGATGTCTAGTTCAATTCTATTTTAATGTTGCAGACCTAACGGCTCGACATTTTCGATAGCATGTTTCATGGGCAGATTTGTGAGAATCGCTATTTTATATGGTAAAAAGAGGAACAAATAGTCGCGAGTATGGGTGAATTTTAAGATCGTTTGCATACTAAGGCAATATAAGAAAAGAATGATGAGCAAGGTCATATTTGTTGAAATGAATTTTTAAATTTATTTTAAGATTATTTATTTATACTGATTTGTAAGTTGCTTATGGTGATAAAATTTGCCGTAAATCCGAAAAATAAAAGTTGTTTGGAAAAGTTAAGGGGGTTGTTCCCTTACCATCTTAGATTTTAATTAAATTATTTATCTTTTATTTTAAAATTTTATTTTCTCGATCTTGTTTTCTTTCTGACTAACTTTGATAACAGAGAACTGTTTGCCTGCATTATGCATTTAAGAAAAAAGATAAAAAATAAAGATATTTTCTTAGGAAACGAGAAATAGCTCTTGATTTTTTTAAAACTTTTTCGTTTCTTGTGTCATCAGAGGGGAAAAACGGAAATCAACAATATTATGTGGTTAGTAGTTTGGTATCTGAAATTTATTACAAAATAATTGTTTGTAGTTAGATCATTTCTTTTTTGAAAAGCTCATTATTTGCTTATATATATATATATATATATATATAAATTCACTAGGTAAATTCCTCTGAAACAAGATACAAGATACCAAGATACTTATAAAACTGCTGGGGTGTTAACTATTTCCAGTTTTTTTTTGACATTATAGCATTTTTTGAGGCATAAAGCATTAAAAAAGAATACCATTTTGAAAATATTGCAAAGGCATGAAACGTAGCATACATTTTTTCCTTCGTGAAGGCTATACGTATGTTCTCAATAATATAAATAGTCTGCCAATTTTGTAAAATTTTCATTGTATGACAATTTTATTTTAAAACATCTCGAAACCGTAGCTAGTTTGGTACATGAAATGTGGAAATCACTCTCTAATAATTCACACTTAATTCGAGTTTTAGCAATACTGTCTTCTAACATTTCACGTTCATTTACGTATCTTCTGCTCAAGAATAGTCTTTACACATTTCATAGTTAGATAAAATGGCGTCATCAAAGTTAAAATCAGCACATTTAAGGATAATGCTTACACCCTTTATTATGGTATACACAGTATGGACGACAATTTTATTTTCTACGCAAACAAAAGAGCGTGAAATATTATTTGAAACTTGAACAATATACCAAATATCCACTACAGTTTTCTTCTCTAACCTGACAATAGTACATAAGTTTCGCATTTGCTTAAACTATATATATTTTGAGACTTCTATATAAGACATTGTATTATAAAGAAGACATATAATAGAGTTTTGTGAAGTTATTCAAATGAAGTCCGCTGTTTAATTGTTAACGAATTGAAATTGTAATTTGTCTCTTCTATTTTTAGTTGTAATTTATGTGAGGGGGGAAACAAAATATTATTTAACACGGTAATTGTCTGACGTTTAAAAGAGGACATTTGAAAGCCTTTCTTAAGAATCTTATTGGCGCATATACAAACAGAATATTTCTCTCTGCTTTGGATTAGGTTAGAATAGTTAAAATATATTTAAATAACTAATTATAAGAAATAAATAGCTAATTNTCTTATTTCAGAAACAATTTTTTTCTTTTTTTAAATCAGCAGTGGGGACAAGTGAGGGAATGACATATTGGTATATTTTAATTACCTAAAATAAATAAAAAATAAAAATTGATAATTTTATTTTTATTATTTTGTTAGCTTGCATTCTGAAGGACACTTTCCCTGAATTTCTTCTTTTCGGAAGCTGTAAAACGAACATAAAATATACTGAGGACATGAAAATGACTGTTTTTGTGAGAATGACCCATATATATATATATATGTTACCGGCAAAGTATGAAATCCGGCATTATATATAATGCCCAAAACCGGCCAGCAAAGTTTGAAATGATTTATATTTCACACATTGCCTAGGCATTATATATAATGCCGGATGCTATTTTAGCAAAGTATCAAATAAACGTCCTAATGAGGTTATTATGTAAATGATGAGCATGTTACTGTGAATGACCGAAATCGGTGGTTGTTGACTTTCACCGGTGAATATATACCGGGCCGTGGTACTTAACTGCACCTAGTATGTATATATTTCGGACATTTACCAAAGCTCTAGTCATACTAGGTCTAGTTAAATTCCATTGCCCGGCATACATTTGCCCGGTATACCCTTAACTGATATTTTTTTATGGTCAAGTGTCATTACCCGGTATACCCTACACTGATATTTTTTTAAGGTCATGTGCCACTGCCCGGTATATATTTGCCCGATACTCCAAACACTGATGTTTCTTCTAATCTATCGTCAGTAAGTATTAAAATATCGAATAAGTGTAATTATATCCGCGAATAAATTAATATCAAATCGAATGTAATAAATATTTCGGATATTCACCAAAGCGACTATGTGATTGTCAACATTCACCGGTGAAAGTCAACTACCACTGATTTCGGTCATTCACAGTAACATGCTCATCATTTACATAATAACCTCATCAGGACGTTTATTTCATACTTTGCCTAAATAGCATCCGGCATTATATATAATGCCTAGGCATTATATACAATCTCTAGGGAAAGTATGTAATGCTTCTCATATTTCATACTTTGCCTAAAAACTTCAGGCATTATAGATAATGCCGGCGTATCATACTTTGCCGGTAACATATATATAATCTTACCTGATTGTCTGAAATGCTGATTTCTTTTCTCGCGTGAACAGCAAAAATCTAAACCAAACAGAAGATATAGAAATTAGCCAGATATTGAATTATTTATTTGCTTGTCTCACTCTCGTTTTCTTGAAACAGATCGTAATTTTCGGTGGAGTTCTTATGGTGATGATTTGATGAAACTTTGGATGCTAATTGAATACTAGAGGTGTTGTAGCAAGGGAGAATTAAGTTCAGATCAACATACAAAGTATTACTATATTGTGTTTGAATAATAATCATTACATGTGTAACGGGCAAAGTTTGAAATCCGGCATTGTATATAATGCCTAAAACTAGGCGGCAATGTATGAAATGATTTATATTTCACACTTTTCTTAGGCATTCTATAGAATGTCAAATGAGAAACCGGCAAAGCATAAAATCTTCTGTGGCCATGCTAGTAAAGGTGATGAAATGGATATTTTGTGCAATATTTGTTTCTAAACTGAAAATAANATAAGTGTAATTATATCCGCGAATAAATTAATATCAAATCGAATGTAATAAATATTTCGGATATTCACCAAAGCGACTATGTGATTGTCAACATTCACCGGTGAAAGTCAACTACCACTGATTTCGGTCATTCACAGTAACATGCTCATCATTTACATAATAACCTCATCAGGACGTTTATTTCATACTTTGCCCAAATAGCATCCGGCATTATATACAATGTCTAGGGAAAGTATGTAATACTTCTCATATTTCATACTTTGCCTAAAAACGTCAGGCATTATATATAATGCCGGCGTATCATACTTTGCCGGTAACATATATATAATCTTACCTGATTTTCTGAAATGCTGATTTCTTTTCTTGCGTGAACAGCAAAAATCTAAACCAAACAGAGCTATAAGTTGAAAAGAATTAAAAGGTGGATCTTGGTTTGTTTTGAAGAGTCGAAAGTTATAGAAATTAGCCAGATATTGAATTATTTATTTGCTTGTCTCACTCTCGTTTTCTTGAAACAGATCGTAATTTTCGGTGCAGTTCTTATGGTGATGATTTGATGAAACTTTGGATGCTAATTGAATACTAGAGGTGTTGCAGCAAGGGAGAATTAAGTTCAGATCAACATACAAAGTATTACTATATTATGTTTGAATAATAATCATTACTTGTGTTACGGGCAAAGTTTGAAATCCGGCATTGTATATAATGCCTAAAACTAGGCGGCAATATATGAAATGATTTATATTTCACACATTTCCTAGGCATTCTATAGAATGCCAAATGAGAAAGCAGCAAAGCATAAAATCTTCTGTGGCCATGCTAGAAAAAGGTGATGAAATGGATATTTTGTGCAATATTTGCTTCTAAACTGAAAATAATTGTGACTTAAATTTAATTGTGACTTTAAACGAAAATTTTGTTTCCCTTTATAATAAAGGCATAAATTTTGTTTTGTACAACTTTCATTTTTCTTTACGCAATTCGAATAAATTTTTTTTTAATAGCACTCTCATTATTGTTTCGGAATGACATTTTTATTTTTGATAAATGCGTATCATTTACATAATAGCCTCATCAGGACGTTTTTTTCATACTTTGCATTTGTTATTCTATAGAATGCCTAAGTATTATATACAATGCCTAGGGAAAGTATGTAATACTTCTCATATTTCATACCATGCTTAAAAACATCCGGCATTTTATACAATGCCGCCTAGGCATTGTATAGAATACCGGCATTTCATACTTTGCCGGTAGCATATGCATTGTTATTACTATTTATTTAAAAACGCGTATTAGTCGTGCTGTTGCATTTTTGAACCTTTTTGCTTGCTGCCGGTACAGCATATGTACCAGTAGAAAAAACTCCTCTCATTGCGGCGCTGGATCAGCATTTGTACCAGTAGTTCTCCTGCCCCTTAGAGTTCTCTCCCTCTAGGCCCCCTCTCCTAGACCACCGTCTCACCAGTCATTTCTTCAGGAAGCCACTGTAATTTGCTCCTATTGTAAAAATAGAAAGCGTAAATGATAGTTATGAATGGCGTAACGTTGAAAGAATGCGTTAGAGACGTGACGTCGTATATGTTGTTTTTTTAAAAGCATAAATATTGTTTCATTTCTTCTAGTTTAATACTTCATGTCATTAATTACTGTTTAAAATTTTACGCTAAAACCAGTTTCAAATGGGTTTAAATTAATAGAGAACGAAGATGAATAAACATGGAAGCAAAGCATGGTGTGCTAAGCAAATCATATAAGATTGAATATCAATCTTCGGGAGTTGGGGAACATCAGCAACCAAGAGGCGGAGTCCGCTTGTTTCTTTAATTCTCGATAACTTATGTTAGTCTGCATATTTTTTTCCAGCACTTCACTTAAACCATAAGTTTCGCAAGTTTTAAAAATATTTAATTTTTTTCCGATGTTTCGTTTGCTTCCAGTTTTTAAATATTTTGAAAAAATGGTTTTTCCTTGACAGCGTATGAAGCAGCAAAATAAATGTTTTTTTTTTATATTTCAAACGAGTAACTTATCATAAAGGGATGAAAAATATCGAAAAATGATCCAAAAATGTCAAAAATCTGTAACAAAAAATATCATGCCAATCGGTTAAGCCATTCGAAAGATGAAAGTAATTAATAAATTTGTACATTTAAATGACACAATGCAAAATTTCAAAATTTGTCGAATAGATATCGAAAAATTAAATTTGAAATACACGACGCATTTTAAGATAGAATCTTAAATAAATTCTCTTTTTTATGTATCTGTTAGGATTTTTATTTAAAAAAAACTGCATTAAAACTTAACAACTAAACTACTGAACAACTAAAGCTGTAGAGCTGTCATTTTCCTTGCTTGTGTTGCTTTGGAAAAATTAGTTTTCACAATTCAGTAGTTGTATAAAAAGTTTGCATTTTTAATTTTAAAAAAACTACATGGTCATAAAGCTATACAGCAGTCATTTTGCTTGCTTGCATCGCTTTGTAAAAATTAGTTTTCCCAATTCACTAGTGGTAAAATAAAAATTTAATACCAAAATTTCATTTAAGTCATTGTCTTGCTGACACTAAATTCCCAGAATATACTTCGTTTTCCATTGTCTTTTTCACACATAAACTGAAGCTAAAAATGTATTCTACTTTCAAGTATGTTTTAAAATCAGCAAAATTAAAGGTTTTCACTCAACTGGAATGGAGGGAAATGTAGTTGACATTGTTCTGAATTGTAATTGAGTGATTTTTTTTAGCAAAATTGTATTAATAGAATGCTTCAATCAGAATTTTTTTAAGGTAGTTTTTTATTCAATTGCGTATTTTTAATGTTTGATAAATATCTGTTTTTGCGCAATTCACGTCATGAAAAGTCATCCATATTCTACAAATCCGTTCCCATTAGCTTGAACAATAATAAAATCACATTTATGAAAAATTAAAAAATCTACTCGGCGGAATTTTTTTGTAAATTTACCAAACTGCATGGAAATGACTTTTCGGGAGGAAAAAGAATAATTCTAGTATTAAAATGGTTTTTAAACTAATAAATGGTTATGGTTAATAATAATCAAATGGTTGTTAATGAATGGTATTTAAACTATTCATTTCGTGTTTTTTCAATTCATATGGTACCGAAAATTCTGGTTTTAAAATTTATAGTTCTTATTACCACTCATATAAAATAATCTAAATTCTCATTTAATAAATTTCTATCATTTACCCGGAGGATCATTTACCCGTATGCCCTAATTAAGGGCGAGTCGGGGTAAATTCTTCCAATACCACTCATATAGTAAACAATTCAAATCTGAAATGTAAATTTAACCGAATAAATAGCTTTTACACCTTGCTCAAAGGATAAAATTACCAAATTTTATCTCATATTATAAAACCATATGTTATTGTTGATTTTACCAAAAGAGCTTCGGGAAGAACAACCGATATTTTCCATAGTGCAGAGTGTTCTTATAGAGTTAGAAACATGGCAGTTTTGACCATGCTTTTCTTACCAGTGTAAAAAAATGCTCATAATCAAACAACTTTCCAAACATTACTTAATGCAATTTTTTTTCCTTTTGCTTTACTTTTTTTTAAAAAAAAAAATACAAAAGATAAACGTTATTTAGCTTAGTTTCTCCTCATCTCAATAAACGATTCTTTTACTTTAATTTAGTTTCTTCAAAGTATAGCGCTGTAGAATGATAATCTAACCTCAGAAGTATCTTTAGGAAAAAACATATCGAAAAAACAAAAGTTGAAACTAATCCTAAAATCTAAGTGGGTGAGGAAAAATATCTCTTTGATATCTTTTTCTGAATCCGATAACCAGGCGTATAATTTAAACCAGGCGTATAATTTAAATAAAAAGCATTATCCAGTAACATTGTTTTCTTACTATTTAAGTAAAATCTAACCTATCGAAAATCACAGTCGTTACAGTAAATTGAATTCAAATGTTGCCTTTGTTCGAGTCTCATTTACGTCCCTAATGTTGAAAAGGAAGTTAAGGAACAAGTTCAAATGATAATGACTGCAAGTTCTAATGCAGTGTGGAAAGCGTAATTATGTAAGAGAGTTGAGATGAGACTTATAACAGATATTTTTCAGGAGCATTTAGCAAAAGATTGTTTTCGTTAACCTACTCGTTTCAAGTAACTGTTACAAAATATCAGATATTTAAAATTTTAAGCAACAGAGTAGCTTTTCAAAATATGCACAAGTTCAAGTTAAAACAGATGATACAGTCTCGAAATTGTATAGTTATTTGGTTAAGAAAGATGTTTAACAATTCCAACTTTTCGATGATCCAGTTTCCTTTCAACTGATTTCCTTAAAGTACTATTATTTCTCATACCTAATTTTTTTATTGTACTTAAAAAGATCTATTCAAGATCTAACAACTACAAAAAATATTTTAGGCATACATCAAAGGACAACAAAATATAAAATTCATAAGTTATGCATATTAAATATATTTAAACGCTGGCATATGCACTAGTTATCTCAAATTAAGGAAAAATCACAAAAAATGTCCACAACTCAAAACATTAATCATAGAATTTAATGAAACTGACACACATTATAGTGCACATAATAATGTATAAAATAACAAATAAAGTATTAACCAGAGAATAATGGTGCGGCAGAAATTAGCGCATGTATGAAATGAATAAATCAGACGTGTCAGTTAAGAATAGAAAAAAATACATTCAGTATGAAGTATGTTCAACTCTAGCAGCAATGTGCTATGCTTTCAATTATGCTGTCTACCAGTTCCGTCAGAAGCGCGAGCCATTGTTCTTGCAAAGAGTGTAAAGTGTGTACAAGTGTGGTAAGTGTCTGAGGATTGAGAGCAGCTACGCGTCTTCCTAAAGAATCTCAAACATGCTTGATAGGATTCAAGTTTGGTGATCAAGCTGAATTTTTTGTGCTGAATGTGCTGAATTTTTTGCTGCTGAAGATAATCCTCCACGATGTTGCATTGCGTTACCGTTCCGTAGCACGGAACCATAACCTTTAGCACCAGCATAAGAGCTCACATAAACATAAAAGATGTCATCTCTATGCACGTGAGCAATCAAGGCTGCACGCGGAAAGACATGCTTGTCTGTTCGTTCATGCAAAGAGACATCACCTCACACATAGACACTGCCTCCTTCGTATACATCTCTTTCACGGATGTTTGATGAATATCTGTTTCCAGGTCCTTCCCAAATCAAAAAACGCCTACCATCGACTTGAAGGCTAAATCTGAACTCATCTGTAAAGAGATCAGACCTCTATTGGTCAGTTGTCTAGTGAACATGTTGCTAAACCCACCTCAGATGTTCCTAGATATGTCGGGAAAAGAGTTGCACGTAAACTGCTGATCGCATAGTAAACAAACAACGTTCATGAAGCCTGTTACGATCATTAGTCGTTGACACCAATCTTCCATTGGCTGCACTAGGAAAGAATCTAAGCTCACTGGAAGTTCCTCTTTGCACATTAAAATAAATATCGAACTTTGGCTCCCGTCGTAGCATTTAGCCATCTTTGGCTGAATCTTCCGGATGCCGAACCTGAGGTTAGACATTGTTGCAAAATTCTATGAACCACAAAAGGACTCACATTTAACTTCCTGGCCACTTCTATCTGACTTCGTCCCTCCTCTTGTCTTCCAATAGATCTCCATCGCAATTTTTCGGACAAATCATGCCTGGATGCCATATTTACGAATCGGTTATCTCAATTTTTTAATTTCAAAAACAATTCAAAATTCGCAGGTTTGCGATCAAGCATACAATTTTATGCTCATTGCAGATGACGTCATTCCATTGCAGCACCACTAATTCACATATTGCCGTTTTATTTAACGACTTTCATTTGACAACATTTTCAAATTTCATTGGGTTCGGCTTAATTTGGAAGTGTTATCGTTATTTTTGCAATTTGTCCGTAATTAATGATAACCAGTTATGTTGAGAACCCTGAAAGTTAAAAACTGTTATTGCGCTGACGAAAATCCATTTTATTTTTCTAATATTGATGAAACTGTGTAAACAAAATTCAAGAAACACAACTTATTATTACAAACACGAAAAAATATATTAGGTTTTGTTTTTTCTAATCGTTTAAAACAGTGTAGTTCGACTTATTCAATGAAAGTAGTTCTTTAATAACATACTTAGTAGTAACAGTTCCACAGAGATAACTGTTGTTTTATAACTGTTACTTGAACTAATGGCCATCTCTAGCTAAGACACTAAATGACGCCTAAGTGATCTTAAAAGCTCTCCAAGTACCTATAAGAAAAGAGAACAAGAGTTGTTGTTAGAAATGATCCGAATTTCAGAAGAAAGAAAATGAGGAAACTAAATTAACCAAGAAAACGTGCACTTTTCTTAAACGATCAAAGAAAAAGTACATTAAATGACATTCTTTCTTTTGTTGAAAGGCCTTTAATTGTTCTTTTCTGTTTTTTAGTGAAAATTAGTTATTACAAATTGTAACTAAATAACTAACCAGTGAAATTGCAAACAATTCATACGAACAATATGGACATTGTTAAAGGCACAATTATAAGTAGGTGTTTAAAAATTTTGGATTGAATAAATATTTATATAAAATTTTAAATTAAAGAAATATGCATTAAGAAAAGTATTACTAAGTATAATATATTTCATTTCTACTCATAAAAGAAATAGTTCGATATGAGTAAAAATTAGTTAAAATATAGCTATCCCTTTTTAATTATTTCCCTTTATCTTTGGTTTTGATTTTAGTTCACTGCTTCCTTTATTTATTATTTACATCAACTTTTACTTGTTTAACAACATTGATTACTTTAATTACTTGTTTGTAATCAAATTTATTTCTTCAATTAATTATGTTTGTAATTACATTGGTCACTTGAGAAAAATATTTACATTGTTCACAACATTAAAAAGAATAACTGTCCAAAAAAGGAGTCAAATCAACGATATCTTTCAAAAGTGTCCAACTTCATAAAAATCGAAAATTTCGATGAAAGTTTCAGTTCATTGACTTTTCAAAACAACTTAAACTGTTTATCTCTGATTTAGAAATAAAGTTACAGTTGTTGTTTTTTTCCTATACTGACAGACGAAACCGAAATTCACGGAAACGAAACTGAATTATTTTTTGTTTTGCTTCGAGTATTTGAACCCTTATGTATTTGAATAAATCATACTGAAAAGTAAAAATCTTTTTCAGAAATTAATTTCCGAGTCATTAATTTTCTTACATTTCAGAATTTTCGTGCATTTTCTGAAGAACGTTGATTTTGAGAAAGTTTCTTCACACTGACACATTACAAAAAAAAAAAAAAAATAATAATAACAAAGAAAAAGTTAAGAGCTCTTTGAAATTTTGAATGCTGATTTTGTATAATGTTAACGATGTTTTGAACTAAAAGCTAAGGTGTAAGTTAGAATTTGTTATTTATATCAAGCTTTAAATAAAAGTATTTAAAAATTATCTATGAAAATTCTATATTAAGCAACGCATTTAGTCCTATTTCATTGCTTTATTTTTGATAAATTTTCTTAAGATTTTAGATCAAAGCACAGGTAATCACATTGTCACATTATTGATCGATAAAAAATTCACTATTAAATATTAATTCATTACAATTTTGTCATATAACTATGTCGTTAGAGTGACATGAAAAATTTGTAGTTTTAAGCTCAAATTTGCCTTATTTGGAAAAATGCTTTATAAATATTGAACATTTAAAATTTTAATTTATAATTTATAATTTTAGGACCCCTGTTTACCAAACATAAAATTAAAATTTTAATTGAGCCTTTTTTCAAGAAAAAAATTATGTCGAAACCAGTTGGATACCTTAACTATAAAATAATGAAAATATGTTCTATTTTCAATATAAAGGGAAAAAAACGAATATCATTTCACAAGTTCTTAATTGTAATATTTTATTTGAAATTTCCTTTTTTATTATTGCCAAACTAATTAAACAAGTTTAGTTTTTAGCCGTAATCTGTAAAAATGAGAATGATAATTATCAGTGCATTTTTTTTTCATTATTTATTTCTAGTAATTGTTTCCATTAAAATCAGCAAGCAGTACAATTGGTTTTATTTCCCGTTATCACGCACTTAACTGCTTTCTTCAGAAAGATAAAAGGCAGAAATGTTTCTTTCAGTAATTGCTCAAATTGTTTTGAAGATCGGTTTTTATCTAACATTGGGTTGCTCATGCAAAACTTCTGCTCATAAATTTTACTTTTACACAAGCAAAATGAATTCCCTATCATATATCCGATTTAAAAACCAGAATACTACTTTGCATTTGGTGTTAAATAATTGAATTAAGTACTTCACTGACTATTAATATTTGGGGATTTTTTAAGTGCAAAATGTTTGAAAGGCGTTTTATTTCAGCATTTGTACTCTGTATAAAATGTACAGGTATCCCAACACCAAGAAATGCTGTCAACTACTTTACACCAAATTCGTGTAGCACACAGCAGATTTTAGATGTAAAAAAAAACTAGGCTTAACAAGGCAGAAGCGGGAAGAAATTATATATTTTAATATAGTTATTAGCCTTATTACACAACTAAAAACATGTATACATTTTTTAACAGCAAGCTTTTGCATCAGTGGACTTAGAATAGCAGCGTAGTAGAAAACAATTAAGGGGGGACCCCAACCAGAGGTGGTAAAATATTAGCCTTCTTCCTGAATTTTTTTAAGTAATAGAGACAATGCAAATACTCCTTGCTTTTTTTTATGTTATTTAGCTACAATTTAAGTCTATTTTGAAAAATTTTCTTTTACAAAATAATAAAAAATAAGTTGCTGGCAGCTCCGTGTGTGGCTGGTCATCAAAAAGTAGCACCTCACTGGCCTCATAAGTTTAGAAGTACTGAAGCATAGGAAAACGATTTTGTTTTGATTTTCTGAAACATAAAGACATTATCTAAAAAGTAGTATAGTGGTTTTTTGATATTCGCAAAATTACCAAAATGGCGGCATCTTAAAAAAAATTAAGTTTTTCATTAAAAAAATATTCATTAAAATACTAATATAAAATCGAAATATAAAAATATCAAAAAAATCCTATGCTATTATTATAAAAAATCCTATATTTTTACTTAATTTAAAATAAGGAACAGTATATTTCTTTGTATAGATCAGGAGAAAAACGTTAGGCCAGGTCAAAAAACAGCGTTTTGAGTAAAACGCGTTTAAAGTTTTGACTTATGGTAGGGGAAAACGTTTAATTTCATATATATAATGGTCGTCAAATGAAATGCCTACAATAAGTTTCTATATACAGTCAACAGAATGGATGAGACACAAAAAGAATGTCGCCCCTCCTAATTCGGCCGAACGGCCCTTACTGCATGCTTAGCGACGACTCTCTATTTTCCGGTATAACTTCCAAACGAAGTTAGGTACCGAGAATTCGTTTTAGACATTCATTAGGAAGAGTACAAAGATTCGAAACATGTAATAAATTTTTTTTCAAATTTTTGAAATATTCAGGGTGGGGTCCCCCCTTAACTCATTCTAACTATCGTACTAGATTGTAAACAAATTACTGATGGTATATAAAATACACCAACATTAGTGTTATCGGAAGCGAAAATAAATCATGTATGGTGTAAATGTCCGTGAATTTCCGTCAATTTGATGTTAATTTCAAATAAAGTATTATTTTGCTCACTTTTTGGATTGTTCAAAACCAAACTTGAAACTAGCTAGATTTCACTGCAGTTATTACAGTGTACGCAAAACTTAATTATTTAAATTTTGTACTTATATTTAACTTCAAGTGCTTAGAATGATGTTACTTACGATTATTTTATGCAAACTTTCTACTGATAAAGATACATTCAATTCTGATTACGTGTACAGAAAGAAGAGCTTTTGGTATTTATCCTTCCTTTTACAGTATAATCCGATTTTTTTTATTAAACAATCTGATAAAAGAGCTTGAAGCAAAATCAACTTAAAAACATACGGAAGCGATATTTTAAGTCAATTGTTCATACATTATGGTGCAAAAAGTTAGTTTTTTAACTGTTCATTTTCAGTGTTATAATTAATCTAGCATGACGTTCTATTGATGGTGCAGTGGTTTAGGTTCTAAAGGACTAGGGTTTGATCTCCGGACGTGGCTTGTTCTGGTTTCAGATCAATGGTACAAGCTTGTCTGAGAAATGAAGATGACAGTGATGATGTCCACTATCATTTTATGAAGTTTTCAATCATTATTGTACTTCTTGCAATAGTTGCAGACAATTATTTTACGAAGCCTGCAATTATTTCATTTTACATCCCTTCCTTATTTACAAATAAATGTTGCAGCAAAATTAGGGAATGGAGTTTCTTAAATAAATTTCCTCAATTTCAAGAGCTCAATTATTTTATATTCTGAATTTTTTACATCACCCCCACCTTTGTTAAATCCAAGTTCGAATTTAACAGACGATGGGGACCACACGTCTAGGACATTCTTCAAACAGGTGTATAACCGAACTGTGACGCTCAAGATTTCCCATTTCAGCTAGATCAAGAGAAACGGAACAAACTTCCATAAATTTGTCTTTATTAAGGAAGGCCGACAAGTCTGCTTTGTCTCTAACGCTACCTTAATAGTCTCCTTTGTCTCCTCTTTTCCCTCGCACTCCCCCTAATAGGGAGAAGCTAAAGAATGAAAAATCACTCCCAAGTAATGAAGGAAGAAGAGGAGAAAATGTGCCATGAGGGGGATATCTTAAACTGCCCTTTGGACAATGGAACACGACTTGAATTCCAAGAATTCGAATTTTTCAAAGTCTATGAACTCTACGTCTTCAAGTTCATAATGGTTCCCGCTTGCTCTTTGATGCTTCTGCTTTACCAAAGAATAATACCATTTTAAATTAAAACTTAAAAGGTTTCCTTGATTAATGCATGGTTATTTTTGAGATAGAAAGATGATTAATTATTGTTATTTTCATCAGCTAAGAATTTCAATACTTGAGAGGAATTGAGATTTAGATAAATTTAAAAGGGAAAAAAATACTTCTTTGAGCAAAGTAATCTATTTTTGTTTATTTTCACGATTTTATTAAACAGCAAACATAAATATTTTCAATGAAAAGTAAAACTAACTGAAGTAAGTATACTGAAAAGCAGAAAATGCTTGTGATGAATCGAAATTTAAATAAATTTACAGAGAAAAAAAAGGAGTTAAACGGCCGAATTTTGTTTTGAAAAAAATAATCCATTTTTGTTTATTTTAATGAATTTATTAAACAATATCAATTTTATTGAATAATGCTTTACATACTTTCACTGAGAAAGCAAGAATTACGGAGGAAAGCACTTTGAAAAGCAATAAACACTTCTGATGAATTTATATTTAAATAAATTTATTAAGAAAGATAAACATTAAAGGGGGAAATCTTGTTTTGGAAGAAATAATTAATTTTTCGTTTATTTTATTGAGAGTATTAAACAATGTCTTATAAATTCTAACTCAAAAATCAAGAATTAATGATGATAGCAAATTGAACGGCAGCAAATACTTGTGATGAATTGAGATTTAACCAAATTTAATGAAAAAAAATAGCGAGGTGAAAACGTCGTTTTGAAGATATAAGGTTTTGTTTATTTTCATCATTTCATAAGGCAATGTCAGTTATTGAAAAAGCAACTATACTGAAAAGCAACAAATATTAATGAATTGAAATTTAGATGAATTTATTTGAAAGGAAAGAAATTTATAATCTCATGAGAAAAAGACATAAATGTTTCTTCCCGGAGTGTTTGGCTTAAAGTTCGAAATGTTCTCGACAGATGGCACTAGAGATAATACACCTATAAATAAAAATAATGTAACATCATGCAACATTACCAAATGTGGATGCGGCTGAGAATGAATGTTTCAAAAATATTGTTATGTGACTTCAATGTAGGATATGATTCTGAAAAATTTTAATTTCATTATTTTCAATCATTTTTCTTTTATTCAAACATTTACTTTCTGTAACGCCATCTATCGATGTATTTTTGAATTAAATTTTGTGAGGTCCTGCTCATGCTCTCTCACACGAATATGCAGCGAGAATATTTTTTATTTCCTCAGTCACAATTATTGTGACACAAAGTAACTAAAATCTTGCTATAAATTTTTAAAAATCTTTTTTCTAATTTAAAAACCCCTGTAAATATTTAATGTAGACTTTTCTATGTTTTGTTACACCCACTTTCTACAAAATTGCGTTTATAACAATAGAATACTCTTTCTGTTTTTATCTTTTAAGAATAACCACGTCTCTTGTAGAAACTAATAAAAGTAAAGTAAATAATACGTCATATAACTAAAGATGATTAATTAAATAGCGTCAAAAAGAATACTATAACTGATTATAAATTTGATATTAACTTCGTATTCAATTGCTACCTTTCTAATTATAAGGAAAATGTTAAGAAAAGATTTTAATTAAGAAACTGGAGCTTGGAACTCGCAAAAGAAAATTTTCATTAAAGTCTCGTCATTTAATTTAAACACCCCTGTCTAGCGCAGACATTATATGAATATTTAATATATATCGGGAATTTCAAAGAATCGTTAGACGAGGATGTTTAATCTATGAAACAAGCATTCGTTTACTATTTCTAAATCCCAAAGGCAGTGATAGTTAAAACTCAATTCAAGTTATTTTTGCTTTCTTTTTCGCTTCTAGCTATCTTTTAATACCGTTCCTTAAATTTCATTCACTCCCTCCCTGAACTATGTCATAAAACTGAACCGAAAAGAAATGAAATGCTGAATTGTTAATGGAGAAGCGAGTACTTCTTAAAAATTTTACGAACAAAAAACGAAGCAAATGATCGAGTATTCCTCGTTGTTGAGTGTTCAAAACGGTAAACCATCGAATTTCCTCTTCTTTTTATCCATTGAAAGAGTTAATTTTCTCTATTCTAGTTAAAATTTTATCGCAAATGAGTTAAACGAGTTTAAGAGTTATTCTGTGTTCTTTCTCTTTTTCTTTTTCTCTCTCCTAGGGGTGATTAAATGAATAGGAAAGGTAGGAATTTTTCTTTAAAGAAAGGATGAGAAAATATTTTCTCTGAAATCACTTCATCTTTTAACCTGTTAGAAAAAGAGGATTGAAAGCTTATTTGATTTGTGAAGAAATTAGTATTATCTTTTATTTGTTGACATATGAAGAGAAAACTATCTAGAATTTGATATTAATAAGAATATGCGAACTCATGTTTATGCTTGAAACTCGATAAGGTAATAAACAAATTCCTTAGAAAATTTACCTGAGTGTCATATAATATCATTTGTATATTGCTTTATTGTTTGAAAACACCACTTATTTATTTTTAATTGACATCATGCCACATTATCTTGGCAATTAAAATTCTTATTGAAGCAAAGAATCGAGGATAGCATATGAACAGTGATCTGACCCAGATCCACTTATTAAAAGCCTCGCTTTAATGTTTCAAGGCATATCTATTAAAATGGCATATCTCACGTTTTAAAATTTGTCACTCTCAGCCTATTTCTGCTACCAAGCATTGCACACGCCAAAAATATAGCTGTAAAAATACAATCATTAAACTATAAGAGTCTATACGCCAAAATGCACAAACATGAAGCTAGGCAGCTGTCCAAATAAGATATTCAATTTATCACCCACAAAAAAATAAAATCGATGGTCACATAAAACCATGTCAAACTGTATTGGAAAAGTATCTAATCCGATCGAATATAAGGAGACAAATTCAGAGTAGATGTAATCTCGTAGAAAAGGGTTTCAGAATATAGATTATAGTGGATCAGAATCACAGCATATATGAATATTTGTTATCGTGAACCAGAATCTGAGTATAGGTTAGTTTTGATCAGAATATCAGAGTATAGATTATCATGAATCAGAATCACGGCATATAGATCATCGTGGATCCAAATTTCAGTAAAAAGAATATCATTGGTCACAATTTGTTAAGATAATCTCCACTGATTAACTGTGAGAAGATTTTCTGTTGATAAAATATCTAGCAAAAACTCTGTACAGATATAATATCGGGCAACACTTGCAGAATCGAACTCAACTTTCCTAAAAATACGTACAAAAAATACATTTTAAGAATTTGTCATCTTACTTACTGCTGTTTTTACGAAAAATATCAAAAAGTTGAAGTGCAAATTACTCAAATTACTTTTTGACATGCTGAAAATATCCATATTACTAAAAATAGTATCGGTAATTTAATCTTCAACTAGTGAAGAAATACAAATAAAAGTAGCACTAACTTTTAAAAGGAAAGCTGTGCAAATGAAAAAAAAACAATTCATTTGTTTACTTATTGCAAATGCCCTGAAGAATGACTTTGACCCCATTTGTTCTCTTGTCTTTTAATACAGCTGAACTTTGCAGTCAAAATCGCGAGTGCAGAGCGAGTGTCAAAATGAAGCATCAAATACGATCTTGTCCACAAAAGGGACAAAAGAAGGAACACCACATTTTGAGCTGGTGCAGCAGGCGAAAAGTTATGACCTGTAGAAAAAAGGAAATGTATGGCTGTTGCATTTCTTGGAAAGACAGGAATATCCGGTGTTCTCTCTTCCAGAAAATCATCGTCTTCTTAGCTGAGTTTTATTTAGAAATTTTTTTGAACGAAAAGAAAAACTTTTAAAAATTCTTTGAAGGGCATGTGTTCTAAGAAGTTTACAGATTCATTACCATGGCTCCACTAGAAAGAGACTGAAATTTACCTTGCTAAGGCTCTGCTCTTTTATTTACGAATATTGTTTGTTTAAAAAGGATTGAAGAACAGATAGGGAATAACAGCTTTAATAAGATAACAGAAGATAGTAGCTTTTTGGAATGATAACGATCGGAGAATAAGTTGCTATTGAAATCTAAGTTGAAGCTATAAATATCTTATTAAAGACCTTAACCTCAACCTATACCTTATTGTTCCTGAAGCATATAGATGGCGACACTTTTTTAAAGTTTTTACTCATTGAATGTCTTTGCTTTATTTTTCGAAAAGGTACTTTTCCAGAAGATTTTCAAAAAGAGTCAGCACTTGATATATTTCTGAAGATTTTTTAAAAATTTGGCAATTTATATTTTATTTTGATTTGGTTATTCCAACTGCAACTTTATCTTTATTTATTTTTCCTACAAGTGGGAGTTTCATTAAGTCTTACTCTGTTGTTTCCCAAATGAGTTGCAACCTCAACCTTAACCTTATTGTTCCTGGAGCATATAGATGGCGAAACTTTATTTAAGTTTTTACTCATTGAATGTTTTTGCTTTATTTTTCGAAAAGGGTCAACACTTTTTCGAAAAGGCACTTTTTCAGAAGATTTTCAAAAAAAGGTCAGCACTTGATATATTTTAAAAATTTTTTAAAGATTTGGCAAATTAAACTTTTATTTTGATTTGGTTATTCCAACTGTAACTTTATCTTTATTTATTTTTCTTAAATGTGGGAGTTTCATTAAGTCTTACTCTGAACACTTTTGATTTGTGTCTGTATGTCATTAATTCTTCATTACATTTACATTTCAATTTTAATTGCTTTTTCTTATTTAGTTTATCCATTATGGGGCCTCTGGGCACAGTCATTTTTTGGTATTACCACTGATGACAGAGAAGATGCTGTACGTTGCTGGCAGACAGTGCGTCCCCTGAAGAAGTTCTGTTTTCCTAACGTACACAGCTTTCAATATTCTTCGTCTTCTGCTAGATTTGTGTTTCTAATTTTCGAAATTTTTTAACTAAGGCAAATTTGGTTTTATCTGCTTTTAACGTTTTCCATTCTGACTTGTTATTTAAAATTCTATTTTTTTAGTTTGTCTTTTTCTGAATTTGTGTAAATCAGTTTCGTTCTTAGATTAGATACCTTTTAAACGAGGCATAGGTAGCTTTAACTTCGCTATCATGATGTTCACAAATAGGCGTTAAAAGTGGGAAAAATTACATTGAATACAATATTCCCTCTTCCTTAGTGAATATGGAAACATCCTTACAGACATGAAACCTTGAATCTCATGGATATTTATTTTCAATAATGATTACAAAAAATTGCCCGCATTTGTAGTTTCAAATCTCAAACACGCATCCAGATCTCCATTTTTTAAATGATGGATCCTGAAATCTCTCCGTTATTTAAGCGGCAAGTCCTGAAAGCTCTATATCATTTAAGAGGCAAATCTTGAAATCGCTCCATTATTTTAGGAAAAATTCTGAAAGATCTCTATTATTTTAGAAGAAAAGGGAACCTTGAAGAGTGAACTGTGGTAAACATCTGAATCAGTGGTTCCAGGATATGCCTATTAGATGTAACCATTATGAGTTTTAAGATTTGTTTCTGTATTAATATATATATATGTTACCGGCAAAGTATGAAACGCTGGCATTGTATGGAATGCCGGATGTTTTTAGGCAAAGTATGAAATGTGAGAAGTATTACATACTTTCCCTAGGCATTGTATAAATTGCCTAGGCATTCTATAGAATGACAAATGCTATTTAGGAAAAGTATGANTGTAATCTATCGTCAGTAAGTATTAAAATATCGAATAAATGTAATTATATCCACGAATAAATTAATATGAAATTGGATGACGTTTTGAATTTGTCATTTTTGACAGACATTTTAACGAATCGGAGATGTATTTTATACTTTGCCGCTTTCTCATTTGGCATTCTATAGAATGCCTAGGCAATGTGTGAAATAATCATTATGTACTTTGCCAGCTAATTTTAGGCATTCTATGCAGTGCTGGATTTCATACTTGGCCCTTAACCTATACATAATATATATGCATATGACGTATTTCCCCCCAGAAAGTATTGCTGTAGGGACGAATCAATTTTTCCCTCAGAAGAACAGCATCTCTTTTAATTATGCTACTAACTGGAAGATTCTTAGTCAGGCATTGCATTGCAAGAATAGGATTAGCCCTTTCGGTGCCTGTAACATCAATGAAGAGCCTGGTTTTGAATAATATCATGCTTTGGGACAAGCAGACATTAAGAATAAAAATTCGTAACATTAGCTAAAGATGGATTGTAGTAATAGCCTGATAGTATTCTGTCGCATACCACTTACATCGGGTAGACGTTTTTAGAACAGAATGCCTCTTTGCAATTTTTTAACTAACATAATCAACATGACTCTACCTTTTCAGTTTGAAGTCGAAACTGCAACCCGAATACTCTATTTTAGTTGTTCTCTGCAGTTTAATACTCTGAAATTTAAAGTAAGATTCAGATATACAGGCTCGATAAACAGTTTACGAAATTTATAAGAACTTTTCGAAGAAGAATTGTAGCTACCTGTTTTGAAAAGTGACAAAATCCTAATAAAAGTACTAACTTGTAATAGAAACTAATTTAAATTAGAAGAACTGCCATTTAAAAGCGGAAATTGTAACGAACTTAATAAAATATTTATCGGACATATAAAAAAACGAAATCTTAACAAACATTGATAACAATGATTGGTAGAATTAATTAACTAGAGTTTATTAACAGAGAAAAATCAGTGGCGCAGCGTTCTCTTCCTGTAACTGATAATACATTTTCTAGATTTTATACTTTTCTGCTTACTACTGTTTTAATTAAATTTGCTTATATTTCCCTTTATAACAACTAGTTTAAACTTTTGTGAAATTACATGAAATAATTAAATGCGAAAAACAATTGATTTCTAAAACTTTATTTCTTTTCTTAAAAGATTAGTTTCTTCTTTGCTAATAATATTTCAAAGTGAAGTAAATCAGATTTGTATTAATCTTTCAGTTTTCCAGAACTTAGAAATTTTGGAACTGTATAACTGGAACTGTATTTTGGAACTGTACTAAAGAAAATGAAGGTATTTCTTACTTCAGCAATAAAGTTGTACAAGTACTAACCTACAAAAATAAAACAGTGCAATAAAAGTATTAGCAAGAACCACAAGGAGCAGAATTCAGCAATAACAATGACCTTGCTATAGAAATACATAAGCGAATCCCAAATGCTAATAGATGTTTTCACAGTGGAAAAAAAATTATGAGATCCTTAAATTAAGAACTAAATTACTCTTATAAGACATGACTTGACTTATGCTTCGGAGACTTTGCTGACTTCGAAAGGCGAGGAATTTTTGAAAGAACGATTCATGGAGAAGAAGAACTAACTCAGAGCTGTGTAAAACCTTATGGAAGCCTGATGTTGTCAAGTACATAAAAAATACAAAGACTAAAATGGGCTGGACATTTAATCAAAATGCAGAAGGACCGAAACTGCAAGAAAGGATTTTATCAAAATCTATGGGAAATAGACAAGAGGAAGACCACGCATTAGGTGGATCGACAGTGTTAAAAAGGACATTACTTTGAAAATCAAAAACTGGAGGACAGTCACCATACAGAGGGATACTTGGAGGAAACTCTTAGAGAAGGCCAGGGCCCACCCAGGGTTGTCACCCCAGTGAATAAGAAGAAAGAAGCACAAATAAAGCTGTAATTTTTAAAAAGTAACAACATACAAGTAAAACGCTAATTTTTAAAGAATTTAAGTACAAATAAAAGTACTATATTTTGTGAAATTAAGATTTTGATTAGCTGTGTGAAAAAATAAATTATATCAAATATAAATAGTAGTATTCTGTGGTAATTGTTAAATAAATTCCCATTACAATATATAGTTAGCAATAATATAGAAAAACTTGTGGCGTAAATAATGGCTAATTATAAATTTTCAAGATTTGCCCTTTTTTTTGTTTTCAGCTGAACTAGTTAAAGTTGTCGATATTTAATTTTCTGTTAACTAATTTTCAATTTAGTTAAAATGCATAAAATAGTTAAATATATCAAATAATTGAGTTTTAACAGTTAGTTCTCTTACTCAAAAAGATTAATTTCTTTTTTACTTTAACATTTTAAAGTCAAACAAGTCAAATTCCACTTTTCCTTTATGTTTCTGAGAATTTAATTGTCTTCAGAACCTGAAAAATGTTGAAAATATTTCTTAAAGTTGTTTCTTTTTTTAAAAAAATACCAAAAGCAACTGAAGTGGAAATTACTGAAACTAGTTTTGAACAAACTGAAGAAGTCCCGATAGAAACTTCGAAATCACGTTTATAGTTTATTTTATTTCAAAATAAACATTCAGTGAGTAAATACAAATGTTAAACCATTTTTAGAAATTCTTGGAAGAGTGACTCTTTTTTTTTTGCCGGTGGCAGTAATAGTTATGATTGCGTGTTGATTGAAGGGGAGAATGTTTTTCAATTGGTTTAACTGAAAATGCAGTCATAGTAAAAATGTTTCGATTTTTATCAAAAAAGCTTTTAAATTCAAAGAAATTCTGCTGCTTTGTCACTTTTCTATTTGCTTGAAGATAAACAGGATACAAAAAAAAGAAAAAAAATGTACATAATTTTTCGTTTTCGTGAAGATAATATTATCAGAATATGAAAATTTTAATATTATTACATTATCGGAAGGAAACATGGTTTAAATCAAGTTATATTATTAAATCAAGTATTGAATAGCTCTTACTATACAAAAAAAGAACAATTGTTGTACTTGGAAAGCTCATTTTTCATTATATTAATAGAATGAATTTATTCAAATTCTAATTTCATTTTATCATAAAATGTTTAAATCTATAAATCTTATTTTTATTCTTTATTATTAAGATTTATGTTTTATTTGGTAATTTAAAACCAAATATGTTTTCGTTGTCTGGCGCTTTATTTTTTGCTACGTGTTGGAACAACGCTTAGATTTATACAAAAATAGAGTCAAAATACAAATACTAAAAGAAATTATTTTGAAATAATAAGTGCAGTTTTTTTTAAAACGTTACGCGTTAAGTACTTAATGGATAAAACAAAGAAAAAGGTATACCTGACATCAAAAAAACAAAATTTTTAAAAGTTAGTGTACTTCGAAAAACCAAAAATTAAAACTATTCAAGTTCAAAAAGTTTAAATAATAAGAAAAATATTAAAATTTAGTTTTTTAATTTGGAAACTATCTTAATCTAAAAATTCAAAACTTTTTAGTTCATTTTATTACAAAATAGTATTTATCTATTGCTGTTTTTTTTATTATTTTTAAATTATAATTATCGATTTGAACTAAGTTTATCTTTTTCATTTGGTTATCAATGCTTCTCTTTGTTTTCATTGTTTGGAATTTATATTCTCTAGTTTCTGAATGCACAGAAACGTTGCTTTTTAAAAATACCAAATGAAATTAAAAATACTTGAAGTGATGATTTAAAAGTGCAGTTATAGTGTGCAAGTATTAATAAGTACTTAAAGTAAAACAGTGCTATTTTTATAAAGTGACGAGTTAAAAACATAAGTTCTAAATAGGAATCGGGAATACAGAAACATTTAAGATTCAGGATTTGGGGAATTTTAGGGATTTTCGGGGGAATTTTTAGGTTGTTTGGTTATTTTTAAAAGATTTTAAGAAATTTTGGGTTTCTTAAAAAAATTAGCACATTTTTTTGTTGTAGTCATTAATTTATTCCATGATTAATTATTAATAATTAAGTACCCCTAAAAAAACACTAAAATCTTTGAAAATCCAAATAATTTTTTATAAAATTTCTTATAATCCTTAACAAATAATAAAACATCCTTGAAATATCAAACGAAAGAAAGATAATGCTTTGTGCTATGCAGACTAAAACAAAAAAAAAAAAAATATGATGGAAGCACAAATAAAAGTACATAAATTAACATACTAATACTTCAAGCATTGACTTTGATTCATAAAATAAACCATCCTAAAAGTTCCCAAAAAGCACCAAATGCAAAATACTTAATGTTTCAGTATTCCCAATTCCTACTAGATAGGAAACTGATAGATAGGAAACTTAGAATAAAAACACTACTACAAATTTTCCCTGCCATCAAACTTGGAAAAAAAAAATTGCTATGTTCCGAAAAAAAAAACGTTAAAAAAATATTTTCTGTAACAAAACCATACAAAAAATAATTGTATGAAGTAGATTTTTCTGTCCGATAGAGTACGATATAATTGACGTTGAAAATAAATAAATAAATTGGCATTGATTGTATCCCAGGAGTGAATCCCAGCCGAAGTGAATCGAGGAAGTCAGGTAATGCTGCCATCTA
Source organism: Parasteatoda tepidariorum (assembly GCF_043381705.1). Classification (NCBI taxonomy): domain Eukaryota; kingdom Metazoa; phylum Arthropoda; class Arachnida; order Araneae; family Theridiidae; genus Parasteatoda; species Parasteatoda tepidariorum. The sequence goes on along the minus strand of NC_092208.1, from coordinate 25,409,266 downwards.
CCGAGGAAAAAGATAGTAACGTATTTATTGTGCAATCAATATTGATGTTCGGAACAATATTGATGTTTGTAATAAATATTTTGCTGATCACCTACTGCAATCAAACCAGGAACCTTTAGGTCTGTTGACAAATACTGGAAAAAGGTATACAAAGAGAGTTAGGAAGGTATATAGTTACTTGTCTCATTAGTTCTATTCACGTGTATGAAGCAGACATTGTAACTTAAGAATACAGGCATTCAGGATATGTTTTTTATCATGGGATCTGAAACAACTAGCTTTATCGAGAAATGAGAACAGTATCAAAATTTCCTGAAAAAGTATGTTCCAAACCTATAAAAGTTTCAACCATAGTTACAAACTTTATCTGCCTTACTAAAAAGAAAATTTGTCTTTTGATGAGTTGAGATGTAATTTCACTATTAATTTTCGCATTTTTAAATAACGGAATTTTTCTGTAAAGCGTAATCAAAACTCTATTTTTTTCTTATTAGATTTTTTTTACAATATAGATCATAGATTTTGGAATTCATCGGTAATGTTATCCTGTGTTATAAATTTTTTTTTTAAAAAAAAGTTGCATATTCAAAATTTGATTTCGAGGGAACTATTCGACCGATTTTTGTTGTGAATTTTTTCATTTAAAATTGCATGCTTCAGAATGATGTAAAAGCTCGAATATTCCTTGCAATTCAAAGTCATTTCTCTCATTATCAAGTATTATGGTAAAAATTAATGAATAATAATAATTATTATTAATAATTTTTATTAATAATAATTTTTCTTTATGGTAATTAATAATAATAATTACTATTATTATTAATAACAATAATTATTAATTATAATAATTAATAATGAATAATAATTGTTAAAAATTATTTTCTCTGAGGAAATATCTTTGAATAATTGAATATTATTATCATGTGCAAAAATTTTTTAGTTTGGTTAAACATTTTGTGAGATATGACAAAAATTGACATTAAGGGATCTACACTTTTAACCCCTTGTAGCCATTAGAATCATAATTTTCAGATTGTAGCTAGCCCATATTTTAGGGTCAGAAAACAGAATTTTTATTAAAAAAAGGTATTGTTCATTCAGAAAATTACGTTTTTGTGCCTGGTTTCGAAATTAAAATATTGTCAGCTGTAATTAACTAGCATTCCGGTCAATTTTAATTTAAAAAGCAGCAGTTTAGGATTAGGTCTTTTTACTGTTCGAGTTCCAGTACTTTAAAATCCAATTATCAGATCAAAAGTTATTCTGGGTGTTCACTTTTTCTTTTATTTTGCGGACTGAACATAAACTTTTAAATTTTAGTAACATTTCTAGACATTATGTAGCAACAATGAATAACATGTATGTTTACATCAAACATGAAATAAATTCTAAAGCTTTTAGGGGTTACAAAACTAAAAATACCTTTACGTTATGAAAAAAAAACGTACTTGCCGAAGACTTTACTGGAGAGCTAAGGTTTCTGTAAACAAAGGGGACAAGAAGTTATATATGATACTTTTTCAGGAAATAAAAATATATATTAAAACCCTTCGCTTGGCTTGCATTGTCAAAGGAAACATACACTTTTTATTTATATCTGAGATGAAAAAGAAATTGAAGTAAGCAAACTCAGTTTAAAGTATTAATTCATTTTTGAAAGAAATATTTATTTTGAAGTCAAGTTAAACTTCAACAATTTAAAATTGTTATTTAAATAAAAATTTAACTGCTGAATGTTTTATTTTTATGCAAATACATAAATAAAATAATCTTCGTAGCATCACATTTAATTTCACTCAAACACTAATGTATATATATTCAAACACTTTATATCGACTTACTTAAATACTTCAGTTTTATTAAAATTCAAATATTTAGGTAATGTAAAATGCATAATTGTCTGATTAAAATTAAATGGTTGATAATAATAATTGTACTAAAATTAAATTTTGGAATTTACTTTATCTTTCTCGGTTAACACATATTTTTTACATAGTATTTTTTAGTACAATGTAAAGAATGCCTTGTATAAATATTAATTTCATAGTAAATATGGGCATTTAAATTTTTCAGTAATGCCAAATTATAAACATAAATTATTGATTAATATTGAGTTTTCCCTAAATTTATTGCTTAACTCTACTTAAAGAAATATCTTTAATTTATGTGTCAAATAATTGTTTCAAACGTAACGCTTAAGATTTTTTTTCAACCTATGATATAATAAAAATTTATGTTTCGAAACGATAAATTATTTCATCAAAAATGTATATTTTGAAAGACTAATTTTTAAAAAAAATTTACTTCCCTCAAAAAAAAATTGACACTTTGAGAGACTTATAACCAAATTATTGAATTTTCACGAATTAGGATTTAATCTAAATAATAAAATAATATTTATGAGTAAAAATTTAAATATTCTGAATAATTTGTTCAAAAGTTATTTTAAATTATAAAATCAGACACACGGGAATACTTTCTCTGAATGAACACACTTTTTTTTCCGGATTTAGAATTCTTATACTCAAAATAGATTCATGTAGATGCAATTTTAAAATGTGGTCCCAAGATATTCGAAAATAAAGCAGTTGATTTAACAATAATGTTAGTTTTACGTTTTGCATATTTCGCTCTGCTTTTAATGAATTTAATCGAATTTAAAAGAAATGTATACACAATGATAAAACTTAATTATCTAAAGATATCCAAGTTAAAATTAGCTTTTAATTTTCATTTATAATTTTTAATTTATTTATTCAAAAATAGACACAATCATTATTAATTGTAAAGTATTCAAATCTTTGCATCATGTTAAAGCTTACAACTTAAGAAAACAAAAACGAAAAACAAAGATAAAACACAAAGTTTGAAATAAGTAGGTCAATTGGTTCTTTAGCAAGATTTTTTTTCTTTTTTTAAATACGACTTTTTAAAATAGAATAACTCAGAAACTATTCTACTGATTTCGTTCAAATTATGCTTTTTTTCTCATTGAGAATGGTGTTGCTTAAAAATGATGATTAAAAAAAAATCAGTTAAGCTAACGGAAAAGGAATCGTCAGCTTGGTATGTCAGTATAAAACCTCTTATTTCATCAGCAAAGAAAACATTGCTATTTAAAAGCAGACATCTGTTTTTAAAGCAACTAAGAACTGTTACTTACAAGCTCTGTTATTTTAGCAAAGAAATTGTTTGACTTCAACAAAAAATTCTATTTGAAATAACTCTGTCAGCATTGAGGTTGGTGCACTGGAATTCGAACCTGGGGCACCTCTCTGTCCATGGAGCCACGTCATCTACAGTATTCTGTTATTATATTTAATTTTATAACCGGCGTTTAACAGGCGGCCCAATTCTGAGTAAGCAACTATCAATGCTTAACTTCATAGACTTTTTACATTCTTACATTACATAGTCTTTTTACATTCATAGTACAAGTGTTTTTAATCTATATAATTTTAAGCCCATGTTAAAAGACAAGGGAACTCTTGGATCAAATATTGGGACAAACAAGCTTTCGAGGAAGACTTTTTAATGTACTATCCCGCATTTGCATTACAAGGAGAGGAAAACTTCGAAAAACTCTCATGGTTAGTCCGATGACAGGGGGATTTTATACTACTGACGATATTTTATGTCGGTACTGCGGTCGGTATCAGTCGGGAGCATAATTCCTAGCAACCAGCCAACGCTGGGATTTGAACCTCGCTCACCTCATTATGTATAAAAAAAACAAATAATAATCAACTAGAGTATCAATTTGACGATAAAGTCGAATCGCAATTTTATTTACGCGATGATCAAAACTGTAAAATAAATACTGAAAAGTAGGAGCAGGTATAGGAAATAATCGTAAAAGGACTTGAATGAAAGGTAAAGTTATTTTACGATAAGCAAAACTGCATGGCTAAAACTAGAATTTGAATTGGTGTTTTTAATTCGTCTATTGATAGGATAACAAAAACAGTAAAAACCATTTTTTGAGCATAACAACTTTAAAACTCCAAATATATGGAGAATGTCCGTAAAAAAACAGAAATATTTTACATTGTAAATCTTACAGTTCCAAATTTGCATCGTTGAAATGATATAGAAACCTTTGGTATCATAGCAAAAATCATTTCCCAAATTAGTATTGGAAAGACATAAAAAAAAAAAATTCTAATGATCATGAATGGTACAATGTATTAAAATGTGAAAGTGTTTTAATGTTAATGTAAATCTATTGTTATAATATATTTTAATGTAAGTTTTAAGAAATTCTATTTCCTTTGAGACTCGGAAAAAACTGAATTATGCATTGAAAAAAGTATCCGATTTGATTTTACAAAAATGAAATAAAATCATCAAACGAGAAATTAATAAATTTTACATTGTGCATAAGCACCGCTTAACCATAATAATTCACCGAAAAATCATACTAACCATAAGTATTGCCAAATTTATTTTTCAGAAAATCTTAAATTTGGTTTATCTGTGGACGAATCAAGGTTTGCCAAGGTTGAACAAGTTGAGCGTTAACATGATCTTTCAAAAATGTCTCAACCTAGCTCCCGATGGACGGTTTGGAGAACACTGGCTTAAAGCAAGGTGGAAAAAAGAATTACAAGGAAAAACTTAAAAGTTCTTATAAATAAATTTCCCGCAGCGAAGTTGAATGGCTCTGAATACTATTAGGAAACAAAAATAACTTCTCGTATATCAATTCATTTAATAGCGTCTAATACCTCAATTTATTCAATCAACCTACTATATGAGCAACCAGATTCAAGCCGCTACAATTTAACCACATTAACTAGACATCATAAAAGGCTTTTTTACTTTTTAGTTGGTCGAGTGTCTTAAAAAAATCCTCACTATATGTCCATTCAAGATATTTGAAACTCTGTGCAGAAAGAAAAGGTATGGCTGATTGTACGGCTTGGGTCTTTTTATGCAGTCAGAACCAGTATAATAAGATTTGATTTATAAACTTTTTTGTTCTTCCTCTTTTAAAAACTTTAAATTAGTAACATTATTGTGAGGTTATAATTTCGTGTCATGGATTTTTGACTTAATACACACATTCGTTATTTATGACAGGAAAAAGCAAAAATATTTTATTGAGAAGCACCTTTTGTTATATATCATGCATAGTAATTCAGTTCATAATTCTAAGGGGCAAAAAAGCATTAATAAAAGTAGTTTATTAATCAGAAATTAAGGAGACATTGAGAGATTTTAGTTACGTAGAGATCAAACAAACAGACAAGAAATAAATACGCAATAATGTATTGCATTATAAAAAGACTAAACATAATAAAATATTAACAAACACACTATGGGTTTGTGAAGCCTTTCCTCTAGATTAATTTTCTATCTAATACATAGAGGGCACCACAATACTTTTACGTCACTGAATTTGAAATTCTTTAGTAATATTTTTCAAACGTGAGTATAAAGTTTTTTTTTTAAATGGTAGTATAAAAGCTAACAGTCATGACTTTACATATGTTCTGTATGAGGGAAAAAAACCAAGTTTTATATACGAATTTTTGGAATTTCGAACGTAATATATAATTTGAATATAATAATTTTAACGAATCTGGTATGAAGTAATGTTAAAAATTAAATATTCCCCCCCCCCAAGTCATTTAAAAAAAATTAAATCAACTCTAAATACTACGAATGAAACTCAAATTTGGTTAAGAAAAATATTCGAACATAACTGGTATTAATAAGTTAAAGTAAGCAAAGAATTAAAAGGGAAGAATAAGAAATTATAAGCTAGTAACAATAATTAATATTTTTCAAAGAACATTATATTTTAACAGCTTTCAAATATTTTAAGTTCATTAATTATTCCGCAATTAATAAAATTTGATAAATCTTTCGAATTATATAATAATTCAAATTTTCATAATTAGAATAAATTTATCTTAAGCTTATTTTAAACTTTAAATTCAGAAAACCCAAATAATATATTCTAATTATTTTTCTTCAAAATTATTTCTGTCGATTTTCTGCAAATTATTTTTATCTTAATTCTAAATACTTGTAAATTTTATTTCAATTCAAAAGGATTCCAAAGCAATACATTAGTTTAAATATTTTTCTTAAGATAAAAACATAAGTAAACAGAAATTTCACGCACAGATAATTAAAAGCTAATTCTGAAAATATCACAACTTTCTTTGCGTTCATCGCAAATCTTTTTAAAAGACATTACAAATTAATCTACAATGCATTCTTTTCTTATGAAATACGACAAACTTTGCGATAAAGAATTTTTTAATCAATCAAAAATAGCCGCCTGCATTACATGATGAAGTGATTTTTAGTAAAAATATTTTCTCATTTGCGCTTTAAAAGAAATATATTTCCACTCTCCTATTCATTAAATAACTCTTCAGAGAACAGGTATTAAAAAAACCGTGATCAGAAGTAACTCGTAAATTCTTTTCCTCATTTGTGATAAAGTTCTAACTTGAATCGAGTAAATTAACTCTTTCTACGAGTAAAAAAGAAGAGGAAATTCGACGGTTTTAAATAGTTTGGTGATGAACGATACCCGATCATTTACTCTTTATTCTCGTTTTTTCAGTTCTGAAATTTTTGAAAGACAATCTTCATTAACAATGCGGACATTTTATTCCTTTTTAACTCACTTCATTACAAAGTTCGTAAAGAGTAACTGAAATGAAGGAAAGTCTATTAAGAGCTCTCTTAGATATAAAAAGGTTAAAGAGAAAGATATAAAAAGGTTACTATTATTACCTATAGGCACTTTGTTTAGTTAAATAGGTATACCCTTTTCAACAAAATTGATTTGATTAATGAGGAATTTTTGTTACATACTTATCTAATAAAATAAAAGTGCAGCATTAAAATCGAACTTAAATGACTAAAAAAATTTTAATGTCTTCTCCAAAAGTTAACTAATAACATTCTACATCATGAAAAAGGACTTTTTGATGAAAATCTGAGTTCTTTGTATATTTTTGGCAGAAAATGACGAATCTGTAACTATTTTTTGTTTACAAGTTTCACCAAAATCTACATTTTAGCTTGGCGACTTTATAGTACACTATAACAACTTGCAAGCAAAGGTTGGGCACTCTCAGTAACAGTAAGATCATTGGCCATTTGGAGAACATGGCGAATTCAATGACATTTTTTAAGGCCAAAGACTTTACTTCTTTTCCCATGTTTTGAAGCTTTAGATACATTAGGAAACGAGGCGACTGAGAATTCAATGGATGCTTGGGGACTTTTCTTCATTAAAAACTGTATGTGGTGTACTATTTTAGTTTAGACGCATAAAACATACATCTTTTGTTGAAACAGAATCACTTAATTTCATCTAAAGGATGGAAAAAAATAAAAAATTTATTTGCACAGTGAGCCAGCGAACAACGAAGCAAATAACAATGAATTTGTTTTTGTTTTCTGGTGTTGATAAATCCAATGTATTTAACTAAGTATAGAAATTGTTCCTATCCTATGTTTTTATCAAAAATTAACCATGATTCTTATTTAGTGTATTTATTCAAGAATAGCAATGATTCATATCCAGTGTATTTATCTAGCAATAGCAATGATTCTTATCCAATGTATTTATCTAAGAATAGCTATGATTCATATCCAGTGTATTTATCTAAGAACAGCTATGATTCATATCCAGTGTATTTATCTAGCAATAGCAATGATTCTCATCCAATGTATTTATCTAAGAACAGCTTTGATTCATATCCAGTGTATTTATCTAACAATAGCAACGATTCTTATCCAGTGTATTAGCTAATAATAACAATTATTCTCCTCCAGTGTATTTATCTAACAAAATAATATTTTTTAGGATTTTAATGTCTTGTCAGTAGGAACAATTTTTATCCAATGGATTTATCCAAAAATAGCAATGATTTTTATCCAATAATAGCATCGTTTCATATTCACTACATTTATCTAACAAGGTACATTTATCTAACAATTCCTATGATTACTTGCCAGACCCTTTAAGACATAAGAACTCCGATTTGAAATTTGCTTAATAGAGAGCAATACATACTTTTTATGTTTGACACTAACCTTTTATAAATTAAGGCTCGTTTCAGAAAGTTAGTCTCATTAATTCAAAGCACATATAAGTGTGTTCTGACTTTGCAATTTAAAATTTTTTAATGCTTTAAAAATGTATAAAGTAATTTGCATTTATATCGAAATTGAAATCGTTTTTCTTTTCTAGTGACTCTATTTGATAGTGCGTTGGAGCGTCATCCAAAAAGTCACTACAAAATAGTCACCTCAACAGCGACTTTTCTTCATTCAACCAGTTCCTTTCCTTTGGTTCTTAAGAAATTGCAATTTTTTTAGAAATCATCTAAGTTCCAAATGTTATTGCGCATTACATTTAATTATCAAAATTTCTATGGCGGAATGGTATTTTATTACCTTCAAGCGCTCTAAAGAGTTAAGGTAGTGGGTTCGAGTACCTCCGTAAATCTGGATCCGTCAATGTGCTGTCATTTTTTAATGAGTGATATGTTCTTCAATTTGACATGGGTTTGTAAGTCATTCTATGTCTAAATACTCAAGCGTGCATATGTATGCGCAGTGCTAAATAAATAATGTCTAATAAAAGAAGGCATCAGATGTTAATCTGATTTTTCTTATCACACTACCTTGAGGGTAAATGGCTGCAAATTAGTCACAAAAATCATGCCAGAATTGTACGAGTTACGTACAGAAGTTTTGAAAATTCGCAACAGAAACCAAAAACATAGATGGAAATAGATTGGTAATTTCCCCCTTAAATCTGAAGAGTTTAAAGTAAAATAAGCTTTCGAAAGAAGAAGAAAATCAGAAAAAACTTTCCAAAAAACAATTCTAATGAACTAAAAAGAATAGGCAAGATAATGAGAGAATTCAAAATAAATGCGATGAGATGGAGAGCAATAATAGAATCCGTATATTTCAATTCGGAGTAACGAGGAATATGTTTAGATGTATGCAGCCTTCTATGTAAAATTTATGATTGCAGTTTTACGCTCTTCACTAAAAATTTATTAAAAAATATTTGATCTTCATAAATCCTCGTCAGTTCCCAAACCATAGTTCTACATACAAACTTGTACGCCTCAATAGTACGTAAACAAGGAAAATTTTAGAACATTTCTACTGCAAAGTAACAATTCAAGCATTAATTTGTAAACTCAGTTGTTAGAATTTCAAACCACTTTCAGCTATTTTGCAAACACAAAGAAGCTTCTTCGCTTTTAGCTGCACTTAAAGTCTTTCGTCGTCTTTCAAAGCCTACTGTAAAATTTAAAAGTAAAATAATAAAAGAAACATTGAAAGGCACTGTGTGTTTTTTTTTAATTTGTCGTTAAAACTTTAACCGCATGCACAAGCTTTGAATCGTTCTAAATGCAAAAGAACACAATTTTTCTTTGATAACAAGAAAGTGCAATTATCTCTAAATCTTCTAAACACTCAACATTTTTCCTGGCTGAACTTCGCTTTAAAAAAGAAAAGAGAGTGATTAAAGTGAAAACTGTTGTTATCTTGTAAAACAAACTGTATTTGATGGTTTTGCCAAGAAAACTTCACCTCTATGTTTTTTAAAATTGAAAATTGTCGATATACGAAGAAGTAAAAATAATTTCAGCCACTTCAGTAAACAGTCTGGGTTTACTTTTTGAGGATGATGTCTTGCTACTTGAAGGTAAACATAATTCAACAAAGTATCTGCTTTGGAAGAATTTGAAAATAGTTATTAATTTTTATGCATAAAACTACAAATATTTTTATTAAATCTGTATGTTTAAAACGTTATTATGAAATTAAAATTTTAACTTTTTGAAAATTTATTAGATAGATCAATGCTTAAATATCCTTACTATAATTTATAAGAAAAAACTATGAATATTAGTATTCACGTAATACTTTATAAGAAAAATGAAACTATGAATATTGATATTCATACTATAATTTATAAAAAAAATGGAATTATGAACATTGATGTTCATACTATGACTTATAAGAAAAATAAAACTATTAATATTAATACTCATACAAAAATTTATATGAAAAATAAAACTGTGAACAGTGATACTAGATTCAAGAAACATAAACTATGAACATTATTATTCGTACAATAATTAATAAGAAAAATTAAACAATAAGCATTGGATATTGCTTATATTGCATCCATTTATAGGAAAAATGATGCTACTATTATGATGATAATATTATTTTTACTATAATTTGAAAGAAAATGAAACTGTAAACATTGTAAAAAATTATTTTACAAAATTGAGCTTAAATATTTCAATATAGTCCCAAAATAAATATAGTCTAAGTTGAAAAACTCTATGCATTTAAAATTGAAATAGCATGTACTCATTTTTTCATATATATTCATTTTTTCATATATTCATTTTTTCATACATTCATTTTTAAAACTGTTGTATGCGGAATGTATTTGGATTCATTAGTTTATTTTTGAAAAAAAGGAATAATTTCCGTAAGACAAGTTTGAAAAATGGAATCAAATCCTATGTTCATTTCCTTAAATATCTGTGTTTATTTCTTTAAACACGCATTTCGAGCTTTATAAATTTTTTTGAACACGCATTTTGGGCTGTGTCTATTTTTTTAAATACGTATTTTAAGTTGTGTCCATTTTCGTAAACAAGCAATTCAAGCTGTATCTATTTTCTTAAACACGCATTTCGGGCTGTGTTCATTTTCTTAGATACATTCGTATTTTCGAGCTGTATCCATTTTTTAAATGCGCATTTTGAGTTATGTCCATTTTCCTAAATAATCATTTCGAGCAGTATCCATTTTCTTAAACCCGTATTTTAAGCAGTGTTTATTTTCTTAAACAAGCGTTTTGCGTTTCAAGCTGTGTCCACGTTTTTGAACTCGTAGTTTGAGTTTGATCCAATTTGTTAAACACGCATTTTGAACTCTGTCCAAAATTAAAAAGACTCGCCTACGAAATCACCTATTACGTTTGTTGTTAAGAGATAATAACTATTAAAAGAATACATCTGTTTTTACTATCAAAGAATAGTTTCTGTTAAAGGATAATTACTGTTTTAATAAAAGGTCATACTTTATGACTTAGACACAACTAGGAAATTCTTTTTTTCATTATTTCCAATTGTAATTAAACTGTATGTAATTAGAGACTGCGTTTGGTTAACAGTAATATTAAAATTAATGAAAAACAACTTAATCAAGTAACATTTAATCTGTTCTTCAACTATATTATTTAAAAATATATATATAGTAACATAGTATAAAGTATATACTTTAATCATATTACTTTAATTAATGCTATGTTTTGACTTTAATCTAATTACCTTTCATGATTGTTCTAAGTAATTAACATTACTACTTATTAAAATTAAAATATAATAAGACATTACAAGAGGAAAGTGCATTAAGAAGTTTTTAGAAATACAATATTTAAAATATCACTTTTATTTATCCAAGTCAAACCTCCAAGGGGTTATTCTTAAATAATCCCGCATCGCAATTTCGGGTTTGTTCCATTATTACTTTAAAGAAAATCATAATTTATGGGAGAAAGAATTTAAATAAAAATAATTCACACCACGAAGAATATTTTATTATTTGAGATGCATATATTACATTTAATAAAATCGAAATAAACAAAATGCAGATAATAAATTGCTTTGTTCGAAATAAATTACTATTTTCTTTTAATTTACTTTCGAATGCTAAAGACTAAGCAACGCTTCCATTCAAAATAAGGAGCTAATGTGAATCCTATTTTTTCATATGCGGTAATTTGGTTAGGTATTAGATTTCAAATGCAATAATTTTTCTTTACCCTTTTTGAACAGTAATCAAATCTAAGTTATTGCATTAAATCTTTTTAGCATTTTTATTATTCTCAATCTTATTAAAATGAATAATAATTATAAAATCCATCAGATAACTTTATTTATCGTTTCGTTTGAAAATCAGAATAACATTATATTTTTCGTGGAAGATTCTTAGTAAATTTTTCTTTATTGGCTTTATTTTAACTTTCTCTCTATATTAAAAGACGTGAAAGCCGCTGTTGCTGTTTTGGGTTTTTAGCTTTACTTTGTTTGATGTGCAAAAATTATAAGACTTAAAAAACTTGAAATTACAAAGAGGTGTACAAAAATGTCAGGGAATTCTTTAAAATAGAAACATTTAAGATTCATAGTTCCATAATTATTAACCGGTAAACTTGTAGTAAAATATAACACGCGGGCCACTATGCAACCCGCATGGTATTTCAGTTCGTCAAATTTCCAACTGCATGGCGGATATTTGACATACTGAAAAGGAATTTTATTTAAGAACTTAGTACGAGTTTCCAAAAGGATAGTTTATGCTTTGTACTACATTGGCTAAAGTGAAAACGTGAATGAAGCACAAATCAAGTACAAAAATATATTATAGTTTCAATTCTGTATACAAGAACTGTTTTCGATGCTCAAACAGCAAATGATATTAGGAAGATAAAGAAATATACACGTACAAAGTCAATTAACTAATCAGAACGAAGGAACAAGTTTGAACAAGATAATAAAAGGTGATAATAAATAGGAGTGAGGGGGCTAGAACCCTAGAGGGCAAAAGATTATGAGTTAATTATGAATTTCCATGCTTTGAGAAAGGTGGGAAACCAGAAAGATCATTTACTGAATTATTAGAATTTTTTCAAAATATGGAGCGATTCCCAGAAATCAAATTTGGTAGATGAAGAACAGTGTTGAATGACTTTTGCTCAAACTTTTTTTGTGTCATAGTGATGCATATTTTTAAGCATATTTCAAAGAAAATAGCAACACATTTTATAAATTTCTATGCTTGACCTAAAATCTATACATTTTTTCATAAAATAAATATTATTTAATTATTATAATATTTTAATAATAGTTTCACTAAAAGTTTGCATAATTTGTTATTAATTTTATCAAATTTATATTTAATATTATAGATTTGGATATAACATTAAATGATATCCAATAAATGACCATACAGAGTTAAATTATGTACACAGCCAATCATATATTCGTATTTCTTGTATGGAATGATGGATCTATCTAAAGATAACAAATATCCAAAACACTAATATCCCAAAAGGCTAACAACAGCGGAAACTCCGTTATGGCTATGTGATTCATATCACCAAAGCCCCTTACTTTGTAGCTATGCCACTTCTCATTGTAGAAACAACGGCTGGACAGTAGGGGTTTGCAGAATGGTCACTTCGTTGATGGATGGGTAGGAAATAGACAATGATCTATTTGATGGCCGCTCAGAATAACTAGACAGAGGATATTATTCTGTCTCAAAATGTAATACTATAATGCTAAGCCCAATTCTATCTAATTTGCTAGTTTCTCTTTTAGTAAGAAGCTATCTTGAAAACAATAATTATAGTGATTTTGGGTTTCTGTAATTACATATTATGTGCGTTCTTATGATTAAGTATTGTAAGTGGTCTTATTTTTCAGTTTTATATTCTAGAATAAGAAAAAAAGGATGGACATTGGGTACACATGACAGGAAGGGGGGGGGGGGGAAATGAACCATCTAAAGATAGTTCATTTCTCCCCCAAGATAGTGTGAAAGAAGAGGTTTACTTTAACATCGCTATCTAGACATTTGAATTGCTGTTTTGAATGTAACTTTTTACGGTGAAACGAATGAAACCAATCCTAAATCAATAAATCTAATACTTTAAAAGTTATTAAGGTTCCATGTGTACTTCATGAGTACATTTCCAAGTACATTTTTCAACTTATACTATTCTTTCTATTGGCGCATCTGACATTGCTTCAAAACTTGTGTCTTTCCCACATAAAATCCTCCTTACTTATAAACTAACATTTTTAAAAATTTCCTTTTTATTTCGATGAATTTGGTAGCCTGCAAACTATTATTAATTGGTCAATATCTAAAGAACCAAGTCAATAAATAAGACATTCAACAATTAGTTGATAATGTTAAAGAATCAAACTTTTGAACTTGAACAATACAGAAACCGTAAATGCTCACATTTTCAAGGGAAAACTCTTGATTCGGCACTATAACGAAAATCTGTAGAAATGTTCTTAGCATATAAAGTCATTTATATTCCATAATTTGTAATAATTTAATCCTATCTCCAGTTAGTCTGATGTTTAGGTAGATAATGTGCATATTAACGGCTTTCGGTCTTTAGCGGTAATAGAATTTTAAAATTTTTTGAATTACCAAAATTGTATGCAAGAATTTTATATTCTTAAAAAACATGAAGATTTGACTAATAAGCATTTGATTTGATAATTCCATACAAAATATAACTACTACCGATACTGTTTTTTGACCATTAATAAATAAATCATAAAATCTAGTAACTATTTGCTAAAAGCTTTACGGAAAGTTTTACGGAAAGTTGCACGGAATTACCTTTGGATATACACGTTTAATAATAGGGCGTAAAATGTTTTCGTTTCGCTTAAAAAGTTCTCGTGATATGGTGAAATACGGAAAAAGTAAAATTAATCTTAAGGGGTCTAAAATTTGGACTGCTTTCTTGATCTAACTATTAGAACCATGAGTACTAGATTGTAGCTATACCCTATATTTTGTGGGTAAAAAATGCGAATACGTCGAAAAAAATGATGAGTTTATTCAGAGAAAGTACGTTTTTGGATCTGATTTGGTAACTTAATTATAGTCTGTATTAATTAATTGGCATATTTGACGTCACGTCTTCGTACCATTAGGATTAAGTACCTCATCAAGAACACCCTATCAATAGATCAAAAGTTGTTCAAGGTGGTCAATTTACACTCATGTCCATAAATTAAGAATAATTCAGAATCACACGGAAATCAAACTCACGTGTAGAATTATCACACTCATCCTGAAGAAGAATGTGCAAATTACAGGAAACCACTAGATGACGCTGGTAGTACGTCACAATGACGAGAGTGTAAGAGAGGGGTATATAAGGAATGGTGGCAAAGAAGTAAAATTGTTCACAAGTGCTTTAAAAGCCTTTCNACAGCGGAAACTCCGTTATGGCTATGTGATTCATATCGCCAAAGCCCCTTACTTTGTAGCTATGCCACTTCTCATTGTAGAAACAACGGCTGGACAGTAGGGGTTTGCAGAATGGTCACTTCGTTGATGGATGGGTAGGAAATAGACAATGATCTATTTGATGGCCGCTCAGAATAACTAGACAGAGGATATTATTCTGTCTCAAAATGTAATACTATAATGCTAAGCCCAATTCTATCTAATTTGCTAGTTTCTCTTTTAGTAAGAAGCTATCTTGAAAACAATAATTATAGTGATTTTGGGTTTCTGTAATTACATATTATGTGCGTTCTTATGATTAAGTATTGTAAGTGGTCTTGTTTTTTAGTTTTATATTCTAGAATAGGAAAAAAAATTATTGACATTGGGTACACATGACTGGAAGGGGGGAGAAATGAACTATCTAAAGTTAGTTCATTTCTCCCCCAAGATTGTGTGAAAGAAGAGGGTTACTTAAACATCGTTATCTAGATATTTGAAATGCTGTTTTGAATGTACCTTTTCGTCTGAAACGAATGAAACCAATCCTAAATCAATAAATCTAATACTTCAAAAGTTATTAATGTTCCTTGTGTACTTCGCGAGTACATTTCCAAGTACATTTTTCAACTTATACTATTCTTCCTATTAACGCATCTGACATTGCTTCAAAAATTGTATCTTTACTACATAAAATCCTCATTACTTATAAATTAATATTTTTAAAAATTTCGTTTTTATTTTAATGAATTTGGTAGCCTGCAAACTATTATTTATTGGTCAATATTGAAAGAATCAAGTCAATAAAACATTCAACAAATTAGTTGACAATGCTATAGAAACAAACTTTCGAACTTGAACTATACAGAAACCGTAAATGCTCGTATTTTCAATGGGAAAACTCTTGATTTGGCACTTTAACGAAAATCTGTAGAATTATTCCTAGCATATAAAGTAATTTATATTCCATTATTTGTAATAGTTTAATTTTATCTCTAGTTAGTCTGATGTTTAGATAGATAATTAGCATATTAACGGCTTTCTGTCTTTAGCGATAACAGAATTCTAAAATTTTTGAATGAGCAAAATTGTATGCAAGAATTTTATATTCTTTAAAAAATGAAGATTTGACTAATAAGGATTTGATTTGATAATTCCATACAAAATATAACTACTACCGATACTGTTTTTTGACTATTAATAAATGAATCATAAAATCTAGTAAATATTTACTAAAAGTTTTACGGAAAGTTGCACGGAATTACCTTTGGATATACACGTTTAATAATAGGGCGTAAAATTTTTTCGTTTCGCTTAAAAAGTTCTCGTGATATGGTGAAATACGGAAAAAGTAAAATTAATATTAAGGGGTCTAAAATTTGGTCTGCTCTCTTGATCTAACTATTGGGACCATGTGTACTAGATTGCAGCTATACCCTATATTTCGTGGGTTAAAAATGCGTATGCGTCGAAGCAAAACGATGTGCTTATTCAGAGAAAGTACGTTTTGGGATCTGATTTTGTAACTTAAATATCGTCTGTATTAATTAATTAGCATATTTGACGTCACGTCTTCGTACCATTAAGATTAAGTGCCACATCATGAACACTCTATCATTAGATCAAAAGTTATTCAAGGTGGTCTATTTGTTTGCGCTCTGTACATGCAATAGGGATTTTTATATTTCGTTTACAAAACAAGGCAACTGAAACATATTTCTTAATGACGAAATCAACGCGTAAACAGCACCAATGAAATTAAATCTTTTTTTTCCCAAAGCTACTAACTTAAGGTAATTAGAAGTATTCAAATCTTGAGGACAGTACTCGAATTTAAATAGTTGTCCTCAAAAACTTTAAAATTCTTTGAGGACAGAAAAAGTTCTTAAATCTTAATACATGTGCTCAAATTTCTTCGAACTGTCCGAAAATATCTCATCGTTTTTTATATGCAGTGGAATATCAAATGGGCATGTTTTATTAAACAAGATAATTTTGTCTCTCCAAGAATACTATCGAAAAGCAGAAAAGTACCATCATGAAACTAACTAAGGGAAACTCCATACTCGTCTTAGAATAATTTCAGCAAAAAATAAACTATTAATCATGAACATCTTAATTTTATAAGTGTTAAACAATTGCAAAATGTAATATGATCTATCCAAACTGCTTAGTAAAGATATCAAGTTTCATGAAGATGGTTCTTATATTAGTTATTAGTATTTTTTAAAAAAAGAAAGCTTTGTTGCACATATAAATTAATATTTTAATAATATATGCCTGTCCTCAAATCGTAAAACTTTTTGAGTCCGCTCTGCTGATTTGTCCTCAAATTACGGTTCTGAAATCTGATGACCTTATACTAACATTCTCTGAAACCACTAGAGTGGAGATTTTCCATAAGATTAAATTTAGTTAAGAGGGAAGCCACCATTCAAATAGTTTACGGTTACAATCAAATTTAGCCTTGATCAAACTAACGCTGATTTGTCCTCAAATCATCATTCTGAAATCTGATGACCTTATACTAACATTCTCTGAAACCACTAGAGTAGAGGTTTTCCATAAGATTAAATTTAGTTAATATGGAAGCCACCATTCAAATAGTTTACGCTTACAATCAAATTTAGCCTCGATCGAACTTAAATTCGATTAATATATTTTCCTATTTAAGTCAAAAATCAAATACATAAAGTCTGTGAAGTCATCAAAACTATTGTTATCTAATTCTCAAAAAACAAGCATTTAAAAAAATTAATGTTGCGCTTGAGGAATCATTGAACTTGCTATTTCATAGAAGAAAAAAAACCACAAATCTGTACAGAGTTTCCACCTATCCGGACACGTGAAGTCTCAATTAAAACACAATTAGGGGCGGATATCTACGAGAACTCCATATTTGCATGGTTAAAGATGATGAATTTGGAATTTCGCTGGAAAAACGACGCTTGGCGTAGTACATAAGGCAGGAAGCTCGCCAAATTAATGCTACTTCGTACAAGTTTCTTATCAGGAAAGTTGTTAAACAATGAGTGACATCAAGTTATGAGAAAGTAAAGCCATCATTTATCTTCATCAAACTCTTTATTTAATGAAGACATAGAGAAGATATTTCATTATTAGCTTCGTTTGGCGCTCTATTCTGAAGAACAATTATGAGAAAGGTCGCCATGTAGACCCACTAATGAAGGCGCTAACGAGCTACATTTGGCTCTTTTTTAGGCTCGAATTTTCTTTTTTATGTCTTTCCACGCAATAGTTTAGACTTTATTTTCAAGTGATGTGTTTATAATTCTGAGATTTTTAATCCTTCAAAAAGAAAAAAAGAGGAAGTTAATAATTTTTAATTTTTTTTTGATATGATGTACTTAATTACTCGCTTGGAAGTTTGTGAAAATAACGGAAGTTAATGGTGTATTCATGTGGTATTTAGATAAAAACAAAATAAAGATTACAGACATGTGTTGCAAAACTTTAAAAGTAATAGTTTACTTAAAATTGCATATAATATGAGAAAAAATAGGATTTCTAACGCTTGAAGCAAAACTGGAGTCTCATACCTGTCTACTTTGCTTGAAAATTTTGTTATTCTAAAATTCTTTTAAAAATTCTATTAATGTTTCGTATTTACTGATAATGAATTTTGATTACGATTTTAATTTCAGGATAAAAAAATTTGTTCATATCTTAAAGTCAAAAAGAGTTTAACCACCCGTTACTCTTCCAGTCTATCCCAATATTACAAAAATCAAAATTACAACTTTGCGACTTCTAAAATATAAACGTATACAAATGAAGAAAAAAAAACGAAAATACAGAATATAAACGTCTGCAAAGTTCATAATAGGTGGACAGCTACTTTGGTTTGAGGGAAATATTTTGAATTTTATGTAATGTCCCATTTAAACATTTCGTTATCGGTAAAATTTTCTGTAGGAAGAAGCTTTTACTTCAATTTAATGGTAGTCATTTTTCTATTTTTATTTGTGCTCTTGAAAAAAAATTTTCTTCCTTTTGGTTACTATCTATTGTCAGTATTATATGTGAAGTTTATTTTTCTGATCTGTTTTCTGGTTTTAACATTCTTGATACCAATATGGTCAGCATAATTCAATCTGTTAGAAAATTTTATTTCCCGGGTAAAACTTGCTTATCAGATTAATGTAAAATCACAGGTAACAGTACAGTAAACATTTAGCAGAAAAGATTAACAACTCACACATTTTGTAACTTCCTTTTACTGCTTGTATTTCAACCTAAAATATTCTTTATAATATTTTTACACTCAAAATATTATAAAAATCACTTTTTTGTGATCTAATCTTCTTACTTTAAACTTCAATTTTTTATTAAAATATTAGCACAATATGTAAAGCAGTATATCACAAAAGTTTAATTTTTTTTAGGAGAACCAGTTTAATGACTCTTGTACAATCAATTGCATCATTTTTTTTTATTTGAATTAGAAGCACTTATACATCAATTCCCTGCTATCAAAACATAATAAATAATAATTGATATAAGAATGGGTATAGATACTTAAATAAATAAAATTCAATTTTAAAAATAAAAATACTGCAAATAGTTAAGTTGTTGTTTAATTGTCCTCATTAGATTTTTGATCTCCCAGTATCTGTTACAAATACAGTTACTAGATAATGCGGAACTCAACTTTTTAAGCAAAAACAATTTAATTCGTATTAGTATAAACAGATACTCGATTAAATAATTCTAGGAGTTCAGATTATCTATTTACCATAATTGATAAATCATATCAGAAAAGTAATTGTCACGCGTTTACTCTACAAATAGTCTCGCTTACAGATTTCCTCTTCGTATTTACTTGAAAAACATTATCTATCACCCGTTTGCGTAAAAAAAAGAAGGGAAAAAAAAGGAAACCTTTTTCCTTACAATCTCTTTTGCATAATGCATTTAAGCTTTTAAGTTCTTAATACACATCTATCAAACGCATTTTACGGATGATACAGGCAAATTTTCTTGACCCATTACACACAACACCCATTATTGATCACCTGGAAACTTTGGAACAAAAAAAAAGAAGCTAAACAAACAAAACGTCATTTTTTTTCTCTTTACTTGCACTTCTCGCCCCCATATCGTGATCTGAGTTTGTTTCCGCTCGAACATCCTCCCTCACTTTCGAACAAGCAATGTGCATAAGCGAGTTTACACTCCATGTCATTTCGTATGCAGGTTCCATGTTCACTTCCCCTTTTCCCCAACGTTTGCACACTCACTCCTTCGAAGCAAAAGAGTGCTCACTTAGCATGTTTGCAGACATCTTCATCTTTTTCCAGAGCTTCCCCTTCACCTGGTGATCGTGAGGGAGGGTGTTAGACACCATCCGGGGAGTTTTTATGCTTCCCTCCTATCATCAGGGGGGTAGCCACTCCGTCACTGTCAACTGCACGGCACTCTTGAATTTCGTGTGCCTGGATGCCTTAGAGATGTAATTAACCTTTCATTTTCACAGAGATCTGCAACATCTGTGAGGATGGATCTTATGCCTGGGCACCAGATTTAACACTTAGTCAGGTTGTCTTTGATTGTTTCTTCACGGTGCTTCCTTAGGGTGATGGTGATTGATATTCCAATTTCGTTCTCAATTACTTTTTTTGATCAATCTGAACCTTCATCAATTCAACTCGCTATGATTTTGACTTATTGAGTCATTTATGTAATCAAAGTTATTTCTATAAAATTCACATAAAATTGAAGAATTTTCTATGAAAAAATTATTAGTTTTGACATTTAGTCAATCTGTATGAGGCAAAGTTCGGAAATTTTGCCCCGTGACAAGTCGTAAGAATATTAACAGTGGCCACTTTTTAAAACATGTAACCACTTTTTTGAAAAAATGAAAGTTTTAAACGATTAAAAACTTGTTGATATTAATAATGTAATGAATAATTTCTTTTCAGCATTCCTCAAAATATGCTAAACATTACATAGTTATTTTCTAACATGAAGAATTAGTTTAGGAAACAAATATAGAAAACAGTAATTTTCAGAAATTATAAAATATTCATCATAATTTCCCATTTATTAAAAAAAAATCAATACACATGAGGTGCATTTTCAATGAAAACAGTGGCGACCAAGTGACGATTGTCAGACAATATTTTAATCCCATTTTTTATATTTTGTCGCCTGTGACAGATGGTGGCCATTAATTTTGCCCTATATCAAGCTGTTATTTATTATTTCATAATAAATCCTATCTATATTTATTACGACGATTGTAGTTACCTAGATTATACCATTGTCATTTTTTCTTGACCAAAAGCAACCTGTACTCTCATGGCTTCATTAATTTAACATGTCCTAGTTCAAACTAATTGACTTGCCTTTTAATCAGTAAATTTATTAAAGTTGACCAAAAATAAAAAAATTTCTATACAGATTTTTTTCTGTTCACCAGATTTGGATCTAACTTAAGTTGTTGTTACGTATTTCTTCACGATCTATTCAAAAATAAAATAGTAATTGATATTATTTTTTTGATTTTCTTTTTCCAGATCGAGACACTCTCCATATGCAATCAACATTCTTAAAACTGTACCACTTCAACTTAGAATGATTTTGACTTCTTTAATTGTTTTGTTTAACAAAGCTATTTAATTTTAGCTGCTCTAAAAGTCGTACTACTTTCTTTTGCCTGTTTTCTATTAATCAAGATGTTTATATGTCTTCATAATTAATCTTATTAAAATAAAATATAGTGAAGTCGATGATATTATAGTACTGTCCACTTCTTTGGACCGAAAGCAGTCTGAACTCTCATAGCTCATCAATTTAACTTGCCATACGTTTTAACTTAATGAATTGTTTGTAATAAGTTATTTAATTAAAGCTGACCAAAAATTAAATTAATTTTCATTAAAAATCTTTTGTGTCACCTGATTTGAAATTCATAAGTTGTTATTTGTTATTTCTTCACGATAAACATAATATAGCCATTAATATTTTTTTTCTGATTGAGAGCAACCTGAACTCTTACAGCCTCTCCACTTCATCGAGCTATAATTTTGACATACTGAATTTCTTTTGTAATTAAAGTCATTTTATTTAAGTTAATCTAAAATTGAAGAATTTTTCAGTGATAATTTTTTTTTCTGGTTCCGTATTTGAACTTAGTCAAGTTGTTTGATATTTCTGTACAATCTATCTTAAAATTAGACAGTCATCGATATTATTATTAATTTCCTTTTTTTTTTTTCTTATCGAGGTCAATTCCAACTCTTATTGATTCGCCACTGTAATTCGCCATGGTTTGGTCTTACTGAATTATTTTTTAGTCTAAGTCATTTCCTATAAGTGGACCTATAACGGAAAATTTTTTGTTGTTCGCGTAGTGAAATTGTTCTTTATTATCCGTTTTTTATTTCTAGAATCGAAGGAAATCAATACAAAATCAATTTAACTTGGTTAAGGTTTTGACTTACTGGATTACTGAATCAATATATCATATTTATTTACTTTTAAGAAATTTAAAATGCAATTAAAAGCGTACCTCAGAGGGTACTAATCCTGGAGTTTCATTGTCTTCTGGATTGGTTCAAAATTATGAGGCTACGATGTTGAACATAATAGTCGTAGACCCAAAAATGGGTCGGCTGTTCAACGACGGTTATATTTCATAGCAGCTGGCACAGCAGTGATTGATTGATTGATTGATTGATTATGCAATTTTTACATTTTAAAATCATAATAGTTTACATATCAGCGCAATTGAATAGTACTGCAATTTTTAATTTTATTCAAAATAAACACGTAATGTGTTTAAGTAATTCCTGCATAAATTAATAGAAGTTTTGTCTCTTAAACACCTAGTGTTGTTGATTTGATTTTAATATTACATTTCCAATTGTAACTTCTGGGGATAAAGTAGAACACCTCTTGGCATAAATGTTGGCTTCATTTGTCTGATCAGTAACATTATCTACTCTATTTAAATCATCTTCCATTTAGAATGATTAAGAACATTATCAACTCCATATATCTCATGTTCCACTAAATTGATAAAGAACATTGCCTACTACGTACAACTCATGCTTCATTAGATTGATCAAGAAAATAATTTACTTCATAAAACTCGTGTTTCATTAGAATGATCAAGAATAATACGTACCCCATATTCCATATAACTTACTTTCACAATTATCTACTTCACATGATTCGTATTTCATTATGTTGATCAAAAACATTGATTCCCTTTAACTCATTTTTCCCTTATATTGATCAAAAACATTATTTACTCTATATAACAAATTTTCTTTACGATTGATCAACAACACTATATACTCTATACAACTTGTATTCACAATTATTTATTCCTTATAACTCATGTTTCATTAGATTGATCAAGAAAATGATCTACTTTATAAAACACGTGCTCCATTAGTTTAATTAAGAACATTATCTATTTCATGTAATTCATGTTCCACTAGACTGACAACGAACATTATCTACTATATAAATTCATGTTTCATTAGACAAGTCAAGAAAATCATCTACTCCATATAACTCGTGTTCCATATGATTGATCAACTAATATCACAATTTTTAATTTTTCTCAATTCACGCTATTTTATATATTTGATTCAAAATAAACACGTAGTGTGTCAAAACGATTCCTGCATATGTTAAAGAAAAGATTCCATGCTGGTTAATTTGCATTAAATCTTCAATTTTTGGAGAAAAAAATGGATCTTCTCTAAGCAAAATAAAACTGGCTAAACGAGACATATTCCTCAATTCTTCATTCTCTCTTGGAATGGGTCAGCCAGAAAGAACATTATCTACTCCATATAACTCGTGTTCCATTAGACTGATCAACTCTTTGAAAGGATTGGACATAAAAAGAGGTTTTCTTTTCTTTTAGAAGACAAACGCCATTTTTTATTATGAAGATGAATGTGTTTGCTGCCAAGAGTGGGTCGCTTGGTCATCGAAAATGCTGTTACTTGGATATTCGGTCATTTATGTTGACTTTGAAGAAATGGCGGAATGAACTTTTTCGTTTCAAGTTTCTTTTTACTGCCACGGATTTTGTCATTTATCATATGCTAAAAAATAGGTTTGATTAATGTTTGAATTCAGGCAGAATTATACTTCTTAGAAAGTTCTGCTTTTGAATTATTATCAACTTAAATGTGATAAATCTTGTATTCTTCTAAACTGCTCGTCATTGTTTTTATTTTATTTTCTAATGATAAATTGGAACAAAATAATCACTTTGACTCGATATTTGAAACTGCTCATTGTTTTTAGCTTGATTTATCTATTGGTAAAATGGTACAATTTGTACTCTATCTCCATATGCTAAGCTTCTCATAGTTTTTATTTCGCCATCTAATAATAAGTAGTCTTGCTAAGGACTCTTGTCACCCTATTTTAGTCATTTACTTAATAATAGTTTCCTTGAAAAGTAATATGGAATAGACGTTTTTCTTGAATAACAAAACATCTTCGTGTGGCAAAGAAAAATTTATTTGTGGAAAAAATAAATCATGTAACGCTTTCTGATATAAATTGATTTAGAAATATTATTTTAATTGAACGAAATAATAAATTATTTTGCTCATTAATTTATTTTTAAATTTTCAACATTCATTCAATTGTTATATTGAACCATTCAATTTCATTATTATATTTTTTATTTGATTATATTTTTTATAAATACATTAATTTAGTTTTCCATTTAAAAATGCAAATATTGAATGTCTGATGTAAGTATAATTCTGAACTTTGCATAATAAAGCACTATGATGTGGTTTATATTGGTTAGAAAATACTTAAAATACTTATAATACTTTTAAATGCATTCAAATAAGAAAGTTTTTTTTCTTATTTGAATGCATTTAAAAGAAAAAGGATAATGACCTATGTTTTTTGTCTTTAAACTTATGTTTAAAGATTATGCTCATAAACTCAAAGAGAAGGGATGTGGGTAAATAAATTAGTCATTGACATTTAAATGAATAATGAATGAACTTATGAATGAAATAAATGTAGTTTATTAAAAGCAAATCAACTATGATTACATTAATGTGAGTAAAATAATAAAATGAGGGGAAAACAATGCCAAATATTACCAATTAATGAAAAGGGAAAAAATGAATAGACGTATAGGTGAAAAATAAATGATGGAATAAGTGTTTAAATTATAGAAAATTTTAAAATAAAGTTGATAAGATATGTAGGAATAAATTGATTAAAGGAGACATAAAGTAAGATGTGGCTTAATGTTAAAGAAAGAATTAATGAAAAAGGAACAGTGGGGCGAACGAATAACTTAATAAGTGAGACAATTAAAAAGCAATAAAATAAAAAAATTGAACAAATGTGTTAAGGAATATTCCGATAAATTTTGGAAGTTAATAAACTTTTTCAAGTATTTTTTTAAAGTTAAAAGATTTTTCTCCAAAGTAAATTTAGAATATAAAATGTAATTTATATGCTATGTCTGATTTCAATAGCTCTTTCATCCCATGTGGTAACGCTTTTTTGCAAAAAATATGCTATCTTCTTAACAGTAATTTACGATTGTTCAAGTTTAGTCCCAATTCGTTCAAGATAAGTTCGACTGTTACTTAAATTAGTCGTCCTCTGTGATAATTCTGAAATTCAAACCAAAACGTCAATATAAAAAAGCCACTATTTTTTTGCAATTAAGCGTTTGTATAAAATATAATTGTATGTAATTGTCTAATATTTAAAAAGTTACTCCACGACTCCATCATCTGGAATTATAAAAATTTACAAATAAGTCAATTATCCAATGTTTTACATAATTTTCATCTAGATTAAAAAGTCTCACCTAATCAACGACAATTTAAAAATGTAATTGCTTTTTTTTTTTTTTTTAATATTTAAGTTATTGCCCATTCCAAAATTCAGATAACTCTTTACAGTGAGATTTTATAAATAATTCAAAATTACGCTTGCTTCAAGCGTAAGGCACTTTACTGTGATTTTTTTTTCCCTTGTCGAAAAAGCTTTAAAAAACACCGAGCGTGGTTTAATTTGTCAGTCAAAAAATCACATTTTAAGATTAGCTACCAAACATATGTAATGTATGACATCTTGTTTAGCCTATCTTATATTTAAATGCTGAGCTTTTATGGAACCAAATTTTTTTTTTAAAAAACCAACTTTTTTAAAATTTGATTTCATAGGAATTTTTCAACTAATTTCGTTGAAATTTTGCGATTCCTCATTAAAAATTACATTCTTAGAAATGACTTAAAAATTTTCCTACCGTACAATTCAAAATATTTTTCGACTATTATTAAATAAAAAATAAATTAATAATAATTTTTTTTAATGGAATTATCTTTTGATAAGTGAATTTTATATTTGTACCAAAATAATTTTCAAGTTTTACGCAAAAAGTAAAATTAGTATTAAGGGGTCCCCACTTTCTTAACTATAGGGCTATATTTTAAATATTTTGGCTACCCCCACATATTTTGAGGGTTGAAAATCAAAATCCATCGAAAAAAAATTATGTTTATTCGGAGAAATCTGGTTTCGGTTCAATTTTGTGTATTTTCTCGTAACTTAAATATCCTTTGCGCTGATTAATTAACATATTGGGGGTCACCACTTTAAACTATTAAGATTGAGTCCTAGTACATGAAGATCCGATCTCAAGATTAAACGTTATTCAGGGAGTTCCTTTTCTGGCGTATTCTACATTAATATTTGAACAAAGCAGTTTTAAATTTTAAAAAAAATATGATAAGAACTGAATTTTTTTTAAATATAACAAAAAGTAAATCGTAGAACATCAGATAATGTTCATTTGAAACACTTGATCAAATTACAATTGTTCATTCTTTCCCTTTACCCTCTACCCCAACGAAGTAAAACTTTCTCCACCCCTAATGAAAAATAATCACTTCGCTTAAGGATAAACGCCATTTTTATTTTAAAAGTGCTTCCCCTTTCACCAACGCAGACGATAATAAAATAATAATAAAGATTAAAATATATTCTTGTAAATGTATTTTTCTTCATTTTCTGAAAGATTTTTCTTTTAAAAATTAGTCTACGTAAGCGAAAAGCTGAAGGCAATATATCCTGATTATGAGCGACTACATCGAACATTTCCGGCAAATTAATGTTAAAGGTTTTTGTTTTAGAGTCGAGTTGAGTTGTTTTAAAGTTTCTTCAAAGGAAAAAATAGCAATTTTCATTGGGAGAGAAAGGAATTTTTAAACGTCGGTTCATAACTCTTAATTTGTTTTCTTGGGCAATATCGGTAAATTAGCTACTAAGTGCTATATATGGAAAAGGTAATGGTTTTTATAATGTTACGAGAGATAATTTTGACTGCGATGGAAATTTCTCTAAAGAATTTATACTTTTTCAATATTTTTTTGGAAGATAAATTTCTGAAAACAATAAAGTGAATAATGATTTAGTAAAAAGTATTAAAAAAAACAGAAAATTAACTTAGAATGAGATGATAACAGAAAACAACTTTTTTATGGCTGAAATATACTTCTTATATCTATAATTCTCCTGTAAAGCTTAAAGAGTTGGAAAGATAAGTTGTTTTCCGGCATATGAATAAAATAACAACTACGTAATTATAGTTTATGCAAAAATATAGTTCATCCAAGTCCAATTATAATGCTTGTTCAACTGTCGCTTCTATGTTCATAAAATTCAGGACAAAAATTATAGCGGTGCCTTGAATTTTCATTTGACAGATATGGCTCAGGGGGTTGAGCGTTCGCTTTCCAGTGAAGTGAACCGGGTTCGAATCCCAGTCGATACGAATTCCGCATTCGGCTTGCACTGACCACAGTGCTGAAGTGAAATATCCTCAGTGGTAGACGGATCATGGATTAGTGTCCTCTTGCCGTCAGGCTAACCATGTGACTACTTTAATTAGCCAGCGAAGGGACCGAGGGTGTACAGGATATTGGTCCTCTCTAAAATATTTTACCCTAAAGTGCTCGATTTCACGCAAACGGTGTCAGGCTACTGAAGCAAGAGTGCTATCCCCTCTGCAGAGAATCAAAATTGTGATAGCATGTCTTCGGATCATTCTCAAAGATGTTTCCCAGGCCGTAGCCAATAGCACATTGTGCAGCTCTAGTGCAACGTAAATATAATACTTCTTCAAATATATACTCTTTTCGTAGGTGAAAACTCAATTGATAAAATTACGCTAAATCTCAATGGTAAAACTAAACCATTTATTTAAAAATCTTTAATTAAGCAAAATTGAATACCTTTTCTGAAAGCGAACTGACTCACTATCTGAAATCAACAAATTGGTCCACCAAGAGCCCCAACACGCACCCTCAAGGAATAAACATACTAATATTTTTTGCAGTCAAAGAATAGAATAAATTTTTTTCATTTGTAAGAAAATATATTTCAATTTTAACTTCTATTTGCAGACAAACATAATCCGTGGGTGAGACTTTAGTGAATCTTGTATTCAAAAAAGATGTGTAAGAGACTAATTTAATTGATCTTGAATTTAAAATAAAACAATAGTTTTAAAAGTCAGTCTTGAAAATACCCGTTTTTTACGCTACCTTTCCCTTTAAAACTTGATGAAGGCTTTAATATTTTCGTAAAAGCACGTTGTGCTGTGAATGCTGATCGAATGATTCAGCTCAAAACCTATTTGAAATACTTAAACGTTTTTCCAGGTAATAACAGGAGTTGAAGAATATCCACATTTATTTATCCACATCTAAGAAAAAAAAATTAGAAATATGAAATTTATTTTTAAAAATACAATAGTGAAGTAACACTGCTTGATTGTTTAGTATATTTTATGCATAGGTAAACTTTTGATGTATTGCAAAATATTTTGATATATATGCTGTATTTAATCCATTTTTCTCTAAAATAATATTTAATTTCCAATCCCAATAATTCTCACTGTTTTAAAAAAAGAATTTCGAATTTATTTAGTAAAAATTCATTTCATTTGCAAAAAGAAAACTCTTATTTACATTTAAATTTTTATAAATTGGCATTGCATTAGAGATCATTAATTTCGAAAATAAGTAAATACCTAGTGTTATAGTTGGTAAAATTATAGTAGGTAAAATATCGTCAATATAATCCCTTCTTACCGATATATGGGATTAACCGCAATGAATTTCGCAAGTCTGACTTCAGATTTGCAATTACTGACTGTGACATTTAGAATCAGGTTATGCATAGTTAATCAAAACGCTTAGATTTTTGACGTATTATTTTTTTTCGTTTCGGGTGTTACATTTACTATTCATTTTATTTTGTTACGCAAAGCCTACGAGACATAGAAATTTGAAATTGCGAAGGTGTATAGAAAAATGTTCATAAAGTATGATGCAATAAAAAAATAATATTCTAATAACTAGTTCTACATTTCTTAATTGTTTAACTTGCAGGGAAAAAATGAAATGCGGGTCAGCTTACAGGCCGCAGGAATGCAGCTAGATTTGAAATTTAACTTGATATGGC
This sequence comes from Parasteatoda tepidariorum, assembly GCF_043381705.1. Lineage (NCBI taxonomy): Eukaryota > Metazoa > Arthropoda > Arachnida > Araneae > Theridiidae > Parasteatoda > Parasteatoda tepidariorum. Next base: position 25,379,692 of record NC_092208.1, on the reverse strand, counting down.
CATTTTTTTAAACTTAACTTGAGCATTTTTTCGAAAATCCAATTTGTTTGAAAATTATCGCAATTAAGTGCTTTCTGTGAACGTTTTTCACTATTATTCATTTATTTTAATTTATTTATTTATATATTGCTTATCATTGCATTTTGTTTTGTTTTGTCTATATGGCTTACAAACTTTAAAATAAGAAGAAAAAAAAACAAAGTTGATTGACAAGCAACCACGGAAGTTGATGAGCGAAGCAATCGGAGAGCGAAAATTCCTTGTGTCGTAAAAAATTCTAATTTTTATTACGTTTAAAGCAGAAGTAATAATTCGCGAAATTACGGCTCATTTTATAAATTTAAAATTATGAAAAAACGGGAAATATTCTATTCTGAAAGGACAATCACAGTGTCAAAATATTTATTGGATACTTTTCTTTCAAAAATAATCTTGTTCTAACAAAAGCAAATTTTCTCAAACATAAAAAAATTATATTTCCTTTTCCAATCTTCCGAAAATGAATCTAAAATTAATGTAATAAACCTTTACAGAAGAACTATGGAACTAAACTTCAAACGTCATTTCGAAATTCGAATATTTATAAATCGAACTCTCCCTTTCTTCAATGAAATAATCAACTTTTGTTATAGCATGTTTTTTTTATAAAACAAAGAAAATAATTTTAAAAAAAAGGATGGAAAGAAAAACAACAGGCAAGAACGTACCAATAAGTATTTTTTAAACAATCCGTCAAAAATTTATTCCTATTCCCTTTATTTCTCTTTTTTTCCATACATCTGAAGCGCATTGTACTTAACTCTAACTGCAACTTTTCAATGAAGTTGAAAATAAAGAAGACTTGGGGAAAAAGGAGAAAAATTATTATGAGTTTTAGAAAAGAATGAAAAGATTAAATAGCAGAAGAAATCGAACTATTTGCCTGAAGCTCGGTTTTCTTCAGAAAATTTTTTTCTTCCTCTTTTTAGTATGTATTTGAGTTTCAAACTAAATGCGAAAGAATGAAAAAAAATCGCAAAAAATAACAGATAATATCATGGAGGAATGATCAGTGTGGAAAATAATTTTTCATTTTTTTGTCTATTATTCCTCGTTTTTTCTTATCTGTAATATGATATTTTTATGAAGATTTAAGAACTCTAAAGTAAAATAGGAAGTAAATAGAGATATAAAAATATGAATTCATTTTTCAAAGCCTTTTTTATAAAGAAGTAATTTTCTTTAAATTTCAGAAAGAAATAATGATAAGACCGCTACTTAAAAAGGAAAAGTTTTGTCCGAAAACCATAAAAGTTTGAAAGATTTAATCTGTTTAATCATTATTAATAAGATAGCTTCAGCGTAGCGTACTTCAGCTATACTTTTAGCAATTATAATTATCAAATGATTTTAAAATTTCTTCTTTACTGTAAAAAAATCCGTATCAAATTACGGTATAAAGTACTTGCACTTTAACCACATCATCCGTAAAATCCATTTTTACCGTAAAATATATACCGTAATTTTTACAGTAATATTTACTTAGAGTGATTCAAGGATTTTACAGTAATTAATACAAGTGCCGGCATAGCCTGATTGGTTGGGCACTGGACCTATGTACAAGAGGTCGTGGGTTCGGTTCCCGCCGGCCGAAGACTCCTCGTGTAGTAAATAGTGACTGATACACGTTAAATCTGTCGAGTCGCAAAGTCCTCCATGTTCCTATTACAAATCCTACCTCTGGGGGTTCTGGTCATATATCCAGGAGTTTACCAGTCATTACCAGGTTGTTGTAGTTGTAGTTCATTTACGTCGTACTAAACTTGCACAATGGGCTATTGGCGACGGTCTGCGAAACATCCCTGAGGATGATCAGAAGACATGCCATCACAATTTTGATCCTCTGCAGAGGGGATGGCACCCCTGCTTCGATACCCCGATGACCTGCGAGCGAGGTCGAGCACTTTACGGTAGAACAGTTTAACGAGGACCAATACCACACACCCTCGGTTTCTACGTTGACTAATCCAAGTGGTCACCCACCCGCACACTGACCGCAACAAGTGATGCTTGACTTCGGTGATGTGCTGGGAACCGCGTCTTAACGATCAGACCATTACAGTCGTTATCCAAACTAGTCGTATACCCAAAATTGGGTCTGCTGTTCAACGACGGTTATAATATAAAATAAAAAGTGATCAATACTGTAAAAATCACATACTTTTTGCCATAATTTTATCCGGAATTCTTTACAGTGTACACTTATCTCTAAGAGTCTTACACGCTTTTTTATTTTTTAAAATAAATTGCAATATTTTTTTTAAATCAAAAACAGTAGCGGTAGTTCTGAATTCTCCCAGAAAAAAAAACTTTTTTTCTAGAAATTTTTTTTTATTTTGTATAGAAAACTTGAAATTTGAACTGAAAGTGTCAGGTGAATAAACGTAGGATTTTTCCTATTAGCGTGTTTACAATGTCTCATTAGCGACAAGTGGTGAAAACTGGGAAAGAACAAATTGATTGTAACTATAAAGTGAATTTATAAGCTCGTGCTTGATCTATAAACTGATTAAATACAGGACATTTTCATGAGAAGGTATTTATTTATCAATTTTATGTATTTCATGTGTTTCTCTATGAAAGTTTTACAAATTCCAGATTTAGTTTACTTGGATAAATTTAATATGATTTTTTTTTAAATAAGAAAGAATAAATATTTTTATATAAGATATATGAAAATCGTAGTGTTGGTTTTTATCACTCTCATAAAATATTTTATTTTGTTTATTTTTTGCTAATAACATACATAAAATCTGAATCGAAAAAGGTGATTATATGCAGAGTTTCTGTTTTTAATGCTTATAGTTTTGGTATGGCATTATCTTTCTTTGGGGATGAAAAAAGATGCTTTTCATAAGGCATTTTGCTTGAATTTCTTAACTCATCAGGCCATTTGATCACAGTACTACACTAAGTCGTTGTTGATATTTTTCTGTAGTTTCATCGATATGCTTGCCTGTTTAATTAATTGCAATTCAGATTAGTTACGAACTCCTGATAATCCCTAACAATTGGAAATTTAACTCAAATAAATTATTTGGAGAAAAACACTTGAATTCATAAGTATAAATTCAAAACAAAAGTTGTAAGTTTGATTTTCAATAATCAAAGATTCTTTTGCTATAAAAACGCTCATACAAGTAAAAAGTTCCCAGTAGTAACAGTTTTTTTCTTGAATATGAGGCTAAAATTATTGGTCCTATTTCTTGCAGAAATGTTTCTGTTGTTGAATAAAATAACACATGAGAGGATCTACAGCGTTTCTTAATCCAGATTTATTTGATCTAGACTGATTTTATGCCAATGGTTTAATCTGGATCTTGATCTAAGTTTAGATCAAATGACTTAGATTATGATTTTTATATTATTATAGTTTATATTCACATAATTATCAGCTAGATGTATTTGATCTAATTATAGAAAATTTGATCTAGATCTAAATGTTTGATAACGTAGATTGATTTGATTTAAATCTATTTAGTAATTTTCAATTCTTTCGAACAGTTTGGATTAAAGTGTAATTAAAGTCATCTATAAATGTTAATTAAATTCATTTGAAATGTTTGTTAACAAAAACGAAATGAAGTAAATCATCTATTATAATAAATAAGCCATTTATAGTCAAATAAGTGTAAAGTTTTAACCAAGGTATTTTTTTGTATAATTTAGTCACCAAGGAATTGGTTTGATAAAAAATTGTTTTGTTTGAAGAAGTTTTCAAATAATGTGCAGTTTTACGCTGTTTCATGACTCCTTGATGCCTTTTTTACAAGCCAATCACAATAGCCCCTTTTTGTATTGAATGAATTTTTCTGGCTACTGTTCTATAGGTGTAGTATTTATATTCCATACAGTAGTTAAATCCTTACAACTAAAAAAAGGCTGAGAAAGAAAAATCATACCGGGCACACACTTTTGATCTAAGAGTTCCTATTTTTAGTTCAAAAATGTTTCAACAAAGGATACTGCATTGAGTGAACTTTAAATCAAGGAAAGAACATCACAAATTTTTCAAAATTTCTAAAATAAAGAGAATCTCTTTACGATATTTTCGAAACGTCCATGGTAAAACACCCTAACGTGTCTTAACAGTATGTTTAAACTAATGTCACTTCCTTCATCTGCCAGCTGAAAAATGATCAGAGTTTAATCAGTTGTTAGTTGCAACCAGAATTCCTTCCATTTCAAAGTAAAATAGTATAAAGAACTGTTTGACATTAACATCCACAATACCCCGGTGATGGATTGGATGATAATCTTGTTACCGTTTTGTCTATGTCAGAGCTAAATATTTCCAAAAGTTTGGAGGATGAGTTTTGCAAGTTCTGGAGCCTGAAGACTGCCCAACCTTCCTGAGGTAGTGACTATCATTTTCTATGAATTAAAGGATGATACTCAAATTATATACACTGACGAGCCATTACGTTATGACAACCCTGCTAATAACATGTAGGACCACCTTTATCCCTCAAAACTGCTAGCACCCGCGGTGGCATTGATTCCACAAGGTGCTGATAGGTTGTCGGAGGTATCTGGTACCAAGAGCTCACAAACGGGTCAAGCAATTCCCTCACATTTCGAGGGGGTAGCGTGGCAGCACGAATTTGGTTTTCCAAGTAGGACCACAAATGCTCTATTGGATTAAGGTCAGGTGAATTTGGGGGTCAAGACATGACTTGAAAGTCACTGGAATGTTCCTCGACGATTCGACCCTTATGACATGGTGCATTATCCTGTTGGTAAACACCATCCCCCGCAGGAAAAACTGTTGCCATGAATGGGTGAACCTGGTCTGCAACTATGTTCAAGTAGCTTACAGACGTCGAGGATTGTTCTATGAGGATTATGGGTCCTAATGTGGCCCATGAAAACATTGTTCCTGAGCGAGAAACCGTGAAAACCTAGGCGAGCCCATTGTTATAGATGGAGGGTGGTCATAATGTAATGGCTCTTTGGTGTAGATGAACTTTTGTCTTGGAAATCTCGATAGATGCTCAAATTGAAACACAAATACCAAAGAACTTGCAGCAGTACCTATCGGAAAGTGTTTGAACTGACCAGGAACACTGAGAGTAAAATTTAAAACCGCTAGAATTTTTATTTTTATAACATTAAATGTTTATATTGTTATGAATTTTCGAAAACCATCAATTTAATATGCAATATTAATCTAAACACAAAATTGTGTATAATATTATAATTTGAATTTAAACAGGATACAAATTGTGCTTTTTACTACATTTCTTGGGGCATTAAATTCTCCGACGGATATCTTATACAGTAAAATTTAAGACAGACCGTTGCACTAAAACAGCTCAAATCTAATACCTTTTTACACTAGACTAAGTTCATACTTTGTAGGGGACATGAAAATTTATTATGTAATCTCAAAGACAATATAAAACTAACAAAAGTAACTTTAGCATCAGTAAAAATTCCAGTGAAGTCAGTTTTATTCTACTTTTATGCAATGCTTTCTTATTTGATCTCGTTTATTTTTCCTTTTATGCTGTAATATTGTTGGTACATAAAAGGAGTTGACATTTATTATCATCGTTCATTATGCATACTCACAGACGATTTCTTTGATTATACTCCAAGAAGCAATCGGTTTGATATATTTTTATATTTGTATGCATACCGGGTCGCAAGAATACAAAACAATAAGCTAATAAGCGTGCACCACTAGTCTTTCAATTTCAAACTGCCTTCCTATGGAAGTGAACTCTTCAATGTATTTTACATATCGAGAAAGTAAGGGAATGCGTAGTTAACGTATTCCTGAAACTGATACAGAATAAAGTATTATAGGTTTCAGAATTTTAAAATCGAAAATAGAATATTTCCTTTTAAATAATAAAATACATCTTTAAATATTTTCGACGCTTCAAGCTTGTCTAACTTTGAATTTATTTTTAATTTAAGTAATTATATTCATCATTTATCTCCAGTTGTTAATTTTTTTTCTCATGGAGATGACAACGAATATTGTCGGAAATATCCGACAATGGTACTTAAACTTAAAACATCTAGGTAGGGAATATCGAATTAGTGTATATCGGTAAATTGCACTTGAATTTACCCCACCCTGAAAATTCGAAACAAATTTTATTGCATTTTTTAAATCTTTGTACCCTTCCTAATGTCTGTCTAAAACGATTTCTCGGTACCTAACTTCTTCAGTTAAAGTCAGAAATTGCTACTATCGGTATTTTGAACCTTAATATTGCGAAAATTTCTGCTATGTTCATAAAATTTTAGGCGGAACCATATTCCCGCTAAAGTTGAGCCCTAGTATCAAGTAATTAAAATTTGAAAAAATTAACGCGCAAAATAATATGGTTCACTATGCATCAACATTTCTAAAGGTGCAGCACAAAATATTGGTTTTTCGTAAGGACTACCCTAAATGTGTATTTTTAGTGTCCTTTTTAAAAATGAAAAAAAAATTATGCGCAGTGAGGGTCGTAAATAAATATTTAGCACAGGGAAAAAACGAAAATATTTTCAAAATCTGACCAATAACAGTAAAGCAAGATGGCAGAACATCAAAATATATTTAATTGGAGGTTGAAATTTGAAGGTGTTTTTAATAATCGTCTTTTAGCACTTCACTCCCCCCTCCTCCTTAACAAAACATGTCTTGTTGTTTATTATTCATATTTTCCCGTACCATCGCTCATCAGATTTCAAAAACGTGTTTGCTTTTACTTCTGCAAAATATAAATTTGCAACCTAATGCGTACATTTTTTTTTAATTTTTGACAAGGGATCTAAAAATATACATTGAGGGCTGTCTAAACGGAATACCTCGTATAACTTATGTTTTTTTTTTCATTCAATAAATATGTTTTCTGTACTGACTTTAGAATTGAAAAATAAAACTTTTTGCATAGGAATTGTAGTTGAAACAGTAATCGAACTACGCATAAAATTCGTTCGAAATACTTGACATAAGTACTTTGTTTATGCTTACAAAATTAGATTCTTCATTTAAAAAGAAAAACTTCATATAAATATCATAAATTTAAATAAATATTTTACAATAAAAATTTTGTTTTTTTTTCTAAAGTAATGTCACGTTGTGGGAAGATGCCGACACATATTGCTAAGAAGAAAATAACTCTAAGAATGCAAACTGCGACGTGGCAATTCCCCAGCTGCGGCGTAGTCCACAATTTTTAAATGGCTTCGATAAATCCCGACGACACCTTGAAAAATGGTCTGCCGCCAAAGTCTTTTCAAAAGTCTACTCCAAAAAAGAAAACTGATCAATACAACTTTAAAACTTTAAGTATATCATAAATTTCGTTTCATAACTTATCGTTTATTGGCTAAATATTCAACGCCAAGAAGCTCTTTTGAAAGAAAGCTTATTAAAGTTTGTGGCAGTGCTTCCAAGAGGTCACATATGAAAATTTTAATAATGTTTCCACAGAATACTTTATCGTATTTATAAACAAAGCTGCTTAGATCCTCACTTTGTTAATGCACACATATGTTTAAAATACTTTCAAAAGAAAATTTAAAATGCCAATATATTTACTGAAATGGCATCAAATAATGAAAATCTTTAAAATATATTGGTTGTTGACATTTCGAAAACGCATAATACAATAATGAGCAAAACAAATAATGTAAATAAAAGACGCGTATTTCGATAACATTGTTTTCATTTTATGCTATTATTGACGTTGAATTACAATATACCATATACCGAACCATATGCCATTGAACCTCGATATTTCATCATATTAAAAACAAAATAAAAAAATTTTATATTTTGTCCAACACATGACGGTACTGACATTTCAGGTAGGTAGGTACTTTATTTACGTCGCATAATGAACTATAGGCGACGGTCTGGGAAACATCTCTGACAATGATCCGAAGACAATTTTGATCCTCTGCAGAGGGGATGGCTGTCCCTATTCGGTAGCTTTACGACCTGCACGTAAAGTCGAGCACTTTACGGTTGAACTGTTTAACAAGGAACTGTTGAACTGTTAATACCTTGCACCCTCAGTCAGGGCCTGATCATCACCTTGGCCTAATAGGCATGGGTCTAGGGCCCACAATTTCTGAGGGGCCTCAAAAATTTGTAAAATGCCTAATGTAAGGTAGGTTAGCTTTTTGTTGGTCTAAGTACTAAATAAAAAATAATTACAGCTTGCAATAAAAAATAATTCAGCTAATCATTGACTTTTAGCAAAAAACACTAATTTCAATTGTTTGGGGTCATCAAACTGTTTTTATTTAGGCATAACATTGTTTTGTTGTTTTATATTTTACCTTAATTTATAGATACGTAAATTTTATCTTAGAAAAATAATCTTCAACTGTCTGTTTTCAAAATTTCTTACAATGTTTCTCTTGAATCATGCAGTCCAATAGATTTTTTTGTATTGTTAGGACTACTCTTCAGCAATTTAATTTTAAAATATTTTGTAAGGGGCCCAGAAAATGCGGTGGGCCTTGGCCCTGGATTTGTCTTGATCGGTCCCTGCCCTCAGTTCCTAAGCTGGCTGATCAAAGTGGTTTTCCACTCGCTTACTGACCGCAGCCAATGACGCTTGACTTCGGTGTCTTACCGGGATCCGTGCTTTTACGATTAGTCCACAGCGGAACATTGACATTTTAAAAGTGGTATAATATGCATTTAGTTCAAAAAACAGTACATTTAGACAATATCAGCACCTTTAACATTCTATTTGATTTTGCATTTTCTTAAAGTTCTGCTGTTTTGCCATCTTCCATTTCTGATATATACCCAAATGATGTAACCTCTTTTAGTATTTCTGATTCTCCCCAATCGTTACACAGCGAAGCATTATTTTCTTTAATAATTTCTTCGTCCGAAATAACAGTTTCTTTTGTATTCTTTATATTAATAAGTTCTTTTCTATTTTTTTAAGAGCTGATATTGTTATCTATGCATTACTTGCATATCATCTTCTTTAAAAATGGATGATGCGGGCAACTTCTTTCCAAACCCGACAATCTCTTTATTATATGAGTTTTAAGTAATATTTCACAAAAGCTATTCAAGAAACTTTTTTTGGGGATTGAAATTGAAAGAAGTATTTAAATTTCCTCAGAAATCCATTGTTGATCAAAACTATTTCTTGAAATCAAGAGTCAATTAGAACGTTCTTTCGAAACAAAAATTATATTTGTAACGCCCACGTGAAATGACCACTTTTGGCAGATATTTTATTGCAACCTTTAATAAGAAGTTAAATTGTAGCATGTTTCTGCAACCTAAGTTGAAACAAAGTTCTAGTGGTATTAAATTAAGGATCCAAAATCATGAAATAAAATCTTGAGTTACTACTAATGCTAATTATTTTTAGACATGCAGATTTGAAAAAAAAAATAACTGTAGTGGGATTACGAAAAAAAAAATCGTTTTTATGATACAAAAATCAGCTAGAGATTCGAAAAGATTTTCTCTGAAAAAAACAGGTTTAAAAGATATTGACTTGAATACTCTTACACTAATATTTAAACCTTCCAAGCAAAAATTATTTTAACAGTAAAACAAAAAATAAGTATCTTAGATCATAATATCAAACAAATTTAAACAACATCAATTCAAATGTTGAATTTAATTATGTTGGACCAAAGTTGCCGTGCAATCAAATTAAGTATTTAAAAAAAATCACAAAAAATTAAGCACTTTTCAGATTTATAATTTTGAATTATCGATGTTTTAACAAAAGCAATTTTCCAATGAGTTTGATTTGTGAAAAAAAATACAAAACATTCTTACACTTTTAATAAAGATCATTTTTTAAAAAAACTTTTGATGGAATTCTTGATCCGTTAAATATCAAGATATCTAATACTCCAATAAAAGTATGTACTGCAAAAGAAAAACTGTCAGAATTGGCTTTTCTCATATCCCTGATATAAATCACTGAAAGGAAATTGCCGATTGACTCAAAATAATCTTTCTCCGATTTTTCTTTACTTTCGAGGAAAATCGAACGAGAAATTAAAAACTTCTAGAAAAGATGATTGAAGAATAAAGCATTAATCGATTCAAAATAAAAAATAAAAAATTATACAAAAATGAAGAAGACCAGATTTTGGAAAAGACACAGAAAAGAAAAACTTCTGTTAGGTGTCGGACCTCCTTTTCTATTGTCTTCGCCGAAGCGCAAAATCTGCTTTGCGCTCGACTAGACACAATCGGGCAAGAAGATCTTTAGGCAGTAATGAAAGAAAGAGACACAGAAATAAAGAAAAAGAAGAAGCTCGAGAAGGCTTTTCTTTCTCCCACTCTACCGACTTCTTTCTTTTTCTTATTATCTTTCTTTACTGTCTTAGTGTCGTACTTAGAAACTCTTTTATCTAACACCCAGTTAGAGGCCCAGCCTGCCTGCTTACTCCAAAGTGAATTCTTAGGGCAATACTCTCTCTTTGAAAGAAATGATAATGAAATATCTTTTCTACGATCGCTCCTCTAGTAATAAATCGATAAACTAGCGTTTGAATGGGAGCTAAAGAAAAATAATTATAATCCAATCTATCCGAAAGATATAATTAGTTCTTTACTATATTTTATTCGAGAAGTTTCGCCTTCCGTCAAGTGATGCATTGAATCGGTAAAGCTACCGAAAGAGGATAGGGTTAGGAAATCAGTACGGCTACAGAAATCATTGTATTTTTTTTCAAAGTAGATATAATAAATGTTTAATATCAAAGTTACTTTTGTAACTGCCACATAACTGGATGTTACTCAAAAGTACTACGGAACTTCAAAGGGAACGTTACAAGTAATTGTAGATCATTTGAGTTTATATTGCAGATTTAAATAAAGATAAACGAACTTATAAAGCATTAAATTCATAAGGAAATATTCAGAATTTTGATGGAAAAAAGGATATGCTTAATAATTTTTTAAATGATCACACTTCTAGTACAAAATCGATCAATTAGCTTTAAATAGAAGCTAAAGAAATGTAATTGAAAACTAATAAATTCGAAAGATATACAAAGAGTAGTCAAATTAATGTTACCAACTTTCAAAAGCCAAAATAACCACCTTTCGCAAAACGGACCGGTGTGAGGTGTACAGAAAAAGAGTCCATTGGGTTCTTGAATGTGTTCACAGAGATGTTGAGCCATGCCGACTCCAATGACGTGGCCAATTGTGCTAGGCTACGAAGTTGATAATCCATGGCGCGAACAACGTGATCAAGGTGGTTCCGCAAATTCTCAATGAAGTTTAACACAAGGGAGTTTTTGTCCAAGGAACTAAGGTAAACTTATACTGATGCTTTTCAAACTACGCACGTTGATTGCGAAAAGTATGACACGTTGTATTGTCCTGCTGGTAGACAATTGGCATATAAGAGGGACAAATCCGTACTTGTGTTGATGTTGATGACTATTGTGCCTTTCACAATGATTAGTTCACTGAGAGGATGTCAGGAAAACATTCCCCAGGCTATAATTCTCCCTCTACCAGCTTGAACCCTTCCACCAATTGTTGCAGGTTGTTTGCTTTCAGACGTTACACCAATGTTCATCAGTCCATGGAGCATGAAACGTGATTCATCAGAAAAAGCCACGTTTCTCACAAGTGGACGTCCAGTTGCATTACTGACATGCTAATTCTAGCCTTTGTCGCCGATGAACAGCAGTCAGCATAGGCGCGGAGGCCCATACACAGCAATGTTCGCTTTACCGTAATTAAGGAGACACTGTTGGCAGTCTCTTGGTTCGTCAATTTCTCAACGCTTGCACGTCTATTCTCCCGAACGTACCTTTGCAGCTGTTGTGTTTACCTCTGCCATCTATGGACTGTGATGCACCATATTTGATTACTTCTAAATTTCAAAGTTTAAAATTATGAATAAAATGGATATATTACAATTATAAAGACTTTTTTATTATTGTTACTTAAAGTAATGAGATATAATAGATGATTATAAAAATATATTTTTTTTTTTGCATTAAAGTATGTTCAATGTTCATTCAGATAAAAGTACCTTTGGGTTAATAATTTTCGTAATTGTGCATAAAATGCTTTAAGTTTTGCCTGAAAAGCACTAGAGATTTGGCGAGATCAGAAAAAAGTAAAATTATCATTAAGATTTAAAATTTTTGAAAGTTCTCTTCATTAAAAATGTTGTATTATAACTTCTTGATAGTGATTTTTCCTCATATTTCGAGGGTCACATCGTTAAATATAATCTGCACCTTGGCCAAAGGATACTGTAGGATAAGGATATTCACCAAGATCTGCACAAATGAATTAGCACATAAAGTAAACCAGTAATAATTGCCTCTCAGTTCGAGAAAACCCGATCATTGGATTCGCAGTTATTCAGGGCTAGAATTAATAGTTATGCAGTTATCCAGAATTAGACTGACTTATTTAATAAATTATTGCAAGTTTGAGTAGTTGTAAGGATAATTTTAAGGTCCCCTATACATGCTAAACTCTTTAAAAATAATATTAATTCTGTAACATTACCAATACCTGTTAAAAAATAACTGTTATTTGCGTGAGAAATGTTCTCCATTATAGGTACCTCCTAGAAAAAGGATCGATAAAGCTCGATCATCTTTGATCGAAAACCATTTTGACATTAAGTGGTTCTCCTTCCTATGTTGAGCATCATTCTGAGCAAAGAAAGAACCCGACCGGGGACGATGTCGGGAACTGACCGATTTTAAGTGATCCCAATGCATCATTATTCTGCCAGCTTTGCGAATTTCTTTGAGGTTGGGGCAAGATATTTATCTTTGAACGAATATCTGTTATGTTGTACATACAGAATTCAAAATGAAATTTCTTTTGATGTCGATAAATGCAGCGATTCCTTTTAAAAATCTCCGTACATCCAAATTAATAGAAAATCCCATTTTTCTAACTAAATATTAACTTTTGTTTTCATTACTTTTATTCAGATTTAGTTACAGCTCAGTAGATTATTCAAATTAGCTTGCACTAATAAGTATATTATTGAAATTGCCTTGCTACGTAAAACATATAGAAAGACATAAATTATACAAATTAACTTGCACAGTGAAGTATATTATTGAAGTTAGCTTCCACCATAAAGTAAGTTTTGTAAAGTAAAATAAAGTTTAGAATTAGTTACCATTCAAAACATTATTCAAATTAGTTTGCACTGATAAGTATATAATTGAAATTGACTTGCTATGTAAAATACATTATTGAAATTGGATTACACAGTAAAATATATTATACGAATTAGCTTGTATTACGAAGTATATTATAGAAATTAGCTTCCGCATTAAAGTAATTTATTGGAAATAGCTTGCACAGTAAAATACACTATTTAAATTATTCTACACTGTAAGATATATTGTTGTAATTAGTTTGCACAGTAAAATAAGTTATTAAAATTAAGTTGTATATTGAAGCATTTATAAAAATTAACTCACACCTCGTAAAATATAGCATTAAAATTTTAAATTGTAAATCATGTTATCAGAATTAGTTTGCATTTGATGGTATTGTTCATTTTAAAAATTAGTAACTTGCACCGTAAGGTATATTATCGAAACCAGTTTGAACTACGCAAAAAAAAATATATTTAGCTTTCACTGTAAAATACATTTCAATTCTGACGAATGTCCTGTAGAATACATCTATAAAATCAGCTTGCATCGTAAAGAATGAGTTTTAGAAAAAAAATTTTATGAATTCTAACTTTTCTCTTACAGGCTTTTATTCTGCAAACTTATTCAAAAGAAGTACAACATAACATTAAATTTATAATTTTTATTTGTACAATAATAAATGAGTAGGAAAAATTGTACCCGAATGCTTTTTTTAACGTTTGATGTATGTGACCAAAAAATTCTACTTTTTCCTTGAAACTCATAATTAGCAAAAGAGAACAAACTCAGCTTTGTTAAATATTCTTCTTCGTTCAACTAAATATTTAAACATAGCTTTAGCGGAGATAAATTTCAAAACAAAAATTAAAATCTTTAGGAATTTTCGTTCAAATTTGGAATTAATATAGTTAACAATAGGAATCATGTTTTTGGAATCCATAAAAGAAAATGGATTCCGAAAAGAGTTGTTGATGAATTATTGAATCTTCATATAGTAAAGTATTTTATTTATTAAATACTAATATTATATTATTATTAAATATTAATATTATATTATAATTAAATATTATATATTGAATATTATTATTATTTTATTTTTATATTTAAATACTAACTAGGTTTTAAAGTCTATTGTCAAATTTGGAAGAAAAAAAACTTAATCCAGTATGCCATAATTTATTAATATTTCTAGAATTTTTGTCGGACAAAGTCTTCAGTTGATAGTAATTAAACTTCAGAAAAATAAAAGTTTTTTAAACTTATGTCAAAAATCTCTGCAGAAATAATAAAAAAATGGTAAATTCTAACTTTTACTTTTCAGTACACAAGTCATTTCTTACTTCAATTAAGTAATATTAGCAACATTAATTAAGCATTACTCTCGTCAATAATATAAAGACGATTTCTTTGCGTTTTTTCCTAAATGAGTTAGTACCATTTTTCCATTAGTTTTGCTTTCACAAAACATAACTAAATTTTTTCAATTACCATTCATTTTAAAATATTCACTTTTATATAAATACGGTTTAAAATTATTACTATAAAATAAATGAGCACTATTTTTTTATTTCCAATGAGCTGCACAGTCGGTCTTGCCGATGAGCAGATCTAGTGCGTTCTCCAGAGGTGGTATCCACTCTTTCAGGACCACCACAATGGGTAAGATACCGTTGGTCATGTTAATTTGGACGTCTAGTTTCTGCCACACTAGATGACAGCACCGAGACTCTATTTTGAGTGCTAAAGTGCACTAGGAATTTAATTTTGCCGGAAATGCCAAGAGCCAATAAGGCACTCCAGGGATCTTTTACATGCCGCATAATCATACGACATGGTCGCTGAGGATTTTCTGCATCCCGAAAATCCGGTGTCTGGGCCGGGGATCGAACCCGCAGACTTGGGCTCAGAAGGCCGACGACAAACCAACTGCGCCACCCTGCCTCTGTAAATGAACACGATATATCAAATAACTTAAAAATATTGATCTGATGAATCATTCCACGTATGCTACCACGTTAGCTTTTTTCTTTGAATTCATCAGACACGGCGAGTGAAAAATAATTCAATATTAACCTTCGTGCAATAAACTCTATTTTTATTTCTTAAATAGAGCTATAAGCTATCAAATGTCACTGTTATTATTCATGATGTGATGTATTATTTAAAAAAAAATTCATCTTTTGTAAAATTTAAAACAAAGGCTAACACTTAACTGACCATTGGATTCAATTTGCTTTTCGTTTCATCTCGCACGAATGGGTCGTAGTAGAATGTAATAATGTCAACAGCGAACTTTCTCGTCCCGCAGTGGACTGATCGTTAAGACACGGTTCCCAGCAGATCACCGAAGTCAAGCATCACTGGCTGCGGTCAGTGTGCGGATGGGTGACCACTTGGATCAGTCTGCGTAGGGACCGAGGGTGTGCGGTATTGGTCCTCGTTAAGTTGCGCTACCGTAAAGTGCTCAACTTCGCGCGCAGGTCGTCGGGCTACCGAAGCGGGGGTTAACAACAACAACAACAGCGAACTTTCACTTGCTTCAAAATATCAATATGTCAAATTTCATTGCTTTCGAAAACTATAAAAACACACAGAGAGGACACACGCATTTCTTTTTTGATATTTAGATAACTGTTTAAAAATTCCAATAAGGTTTATTTCATTAAGTTCACTTTTATTTAAAATAACAATTCTGTTAAAAGTTTTTCAGTGGCAATACTTTGAAATTTTCTTTTCTAATGTTATTACATTGTATGTTTAAATTTTGAATAAAATACTTATTTTATTATCTTTCAAAAAAAAATTTAAAAATGATTTTCACTCTTAAAACTCTATTTAATCCCTTTGAAACGATGCTTCCTTTTGCAGTTGGGAAAAAAATTGGTGCTCATTCCTTTTGCTTTCTTTGTAATTTTCGTTTTCTGCTATAAAACGTATAAAAGGTAACTTGACAAAATGTCATTTTTGCCAATAGCTGTTAAACTTTATGATGCAAATACATACGCGTTTTGTTTCAAATTTAAGTCAAAATATATTTTTAAGTTCATAGAATGTGTTATTTAAATTTTTGAATCAAAACGAAAAGCACTTTTTAAAATAAAAGCTAAATAAACATAAAATAAAGAGGATTTAAATGCAAAAAAGGAAAAGTCTTTTGTTTCTAATATAAAGCCAAGATTTCATAAGCTTTAAAATAACCTGAGCAGCAAATCTGACTTTGGATTTAAAGACCCAACTCTATAGATTTAGAAGATTATATTCGTATTTTTACACACGACTATGCATTAAGTTTTCAAACGTCTAGGATCAAAAGAACGTTCCTCCATTTGGAAATAAGCATGGTTTTTGGTAGATCTAAGCAAAAACGCTAACAAACCCAACTCTCTATCCCTAACTCTACTTTGTTCCCTGTTTCTTCTTAAAGTATTCCCTAAAAATCCCTCCCTGCGGATAATACGAGAAAATGGCATTGGTTAAAAAAAAATAACGAAACGGAAAATATCTTTCCTATTTGAATTCTTTTATTCTATGACGAACATGAAAGAATGTTTTGAAATTCGAAAGAAATCATTCGTTTGTTGTAGGTTTTTAGCCTGCCCCAAATCCAAAATGGTTTCTATCTTTTTTTTTAGTGACATTTTTGTAAAAGCTTTTTAACACAATGTCCCCTGATCTCCTAAAAACACCCAATATAGGATCTTTCCTTGCTTATAGGTTGTTGGTATAACGGAAAACGCCCGCGAGGTACCTGGTCCCATTACTTTGTCCTGAAACAACAAAAGATTTCCCTCATAAAAACCTAGTTTGACAGGAAGCGTGTAAAGTTTGAGTAGTGGCAACACCATCTTAAAAGGTTACTGTTGATGGATTCGTTGATAATGCTTTTGGAGAGAAATTCCCAGGATAAAAGGAAATTCCAAAGTAAGAATAAAATGATTAAATGTAATTTATTTTTTTACAATTCAGCAATTTGAGTATTCATTAAATTTAAAATTACTTGAAAACAAGAATAAATATGTCAGGTTTCAAAATTTTTGATTAAATTTATTTTTTATCATTCTATTGCTATTTTCATTTTCAAACTGTTCCCTGAGGAACTTAAACTTAGTGTTGAGGCATATTATAGTGATCTCAAACACTACTGAGTGATTTTGAAGAGATGATATTTCTAAATTTTTAATGGATGCCTCGAAACGATGGTTTGAAAAATTGCTAAAGAAAACTGCAAAGATATTAAACCTCGCGATTGTCGCATTCTACTCAGGTTGTCGCATTCTACTTCTTTTCGTGTAACTCCAAATTTAGTTACAAATCTCGCCAATAAATGGCGCTATTGACTGGAATAAATATAAAACAGTGTTTTTTTGCTGCGTGTCACGTCATTCCAGCTGGATAATTTGTGTTGGAATCGTCTAATTTTGAACTCAAACTGCACCGTATAGTTGCTGTAAATGTTAGTTATTTTGAAAATGTAGCTTTTAATTTTTTTAGTTAGAATCGCCATCTATTGCCGAAAACTGTTACTAATTTTGAAATCTTCTGAGTTAAAATTGAGAAGAAATATAAACTTCGCATTTCCTCCCATTTTCTTAAAATTAATTTTTCGAATCGCAAATCAATTTAAAAACACCCGGTATTATCCACTACTAAAATTTCAGTTTTTAATGTCTTATTTATTTGTTACAGATATGCTCTGTTTCTGGAATAAATAACAGTTTGAAAAAAAAAAGGCAATGAACTTACTCCCTGCTAAAATAGCGCATCGCTTAAAACTGACTGGTCCCGATTAAAAACCAATGAAGATAAGATATTGAGAAAAATCAATGAAGTAATGTGTGAAAGTAAAAAATAACTTTAATAAGGCAAACGTATAAGCAAAAATGATCTTGGTTTTTTGATTAAAACCTTAGGTTGGTTTCAAGATCAGTTAGATTTTATTTATCATGCAAGTAATCTCAATTCGGAATGCATTTATAACCATAATGACAACACACTTAACACACTGGAGTTAAATGTGAGGTCGATGTGCGGAATACGCAATATGCGTATTTATATGCGCAACTTATCGCTTACGCAATATGCGTAGTTATATGCGCAACATATTTCATACGCAATATTGCATACGCAACATATTGCATACGCAACATATTGCGGACCCAATATACATATTTCTATGCGTATTTGCACTGAATAAAGAAGTCAATGCTCTGATTTACATAGTAAAATTGAAATTAAATGAAGTTTTGCTCTGTATAAAGCGATGCAATCAGCACTGTTTTAAGCAAATTTTGAGACTAAGCGCTTCGTTGAACTATCAGAGATCTCTCACAGGGAGAGAGCGCGCGTGTCGGAGTGCGCGCTGGAAAGAGTGTGCTGTCTCTCCATGTGTGTATGTGTGCTCGCTTTGGTGTGCAACAGTTTTTTTATTTATATAATGTTGCGTTAATATTATCGAGAGGAAAATCTTTACTATCTCATAATATGCTTTATCAATTAAATCATTAGAATATTATTTATCATGCACTAAAATGAGCTCATATTTTTTTTCACAATTGTTTCTCACGCTTCGTTTATCACAGCTGGCATTTCTATCCTTACCCTTTATCAGAATTTATAAAATAAATATTTTATCTTTGTATATACTGAATTTCAAACATTAAGTGATACCTTTTTGAGACTAAATTCCGAACGAATTAATTGGAGTTTGATAAGTCAACATCAAATACTACCTGTCCGTTTCCTCCTTGAATTTAATGACAAATTGGGTTGTTAAAAAAATTTCCCAGTACCAAAAATTAAGCAATGGATTTATTGTAAATCATGCTGACATTTTGGTCATGTCTCTCATTGCGAAGTATCAAAAATTAACGGAGTAATATCATCACAAGTCCAGAAGATGTTATAGACTGGAATGAAGTTTTCAAAAATCAAGAGTTGACTGGACAGTTTATAACTAAATATGTCGATAAAGTTTCCAGTTGTGAAGTGTTGGAAAATATTGAATTGTCGGAAGGAGTCGTAAATATCATTTTTAACAGAGTTGTTGCCGACCGGCCTGTGTAGGGGGCAGGGAACTGCCCTTGCATCAGAAAGGTCTTGGGTTCGAATTCCGGGCAAGGCATAGATGTTTCTTTCTCTCTCTGTGTATTCTATGTCCTTTCTCCTTTGTGCGTGAATGTGACCCGCCCTATAAACGGGTTGTGGTTGTGTGACTGGCGTGGCAGAAGTCTGGCGTGGTAGATGGCGCCACTGAAAAACAGGAACAATTACACCCCCACTGCCTAAAAACAGGCATACGACAAAAAAAAAACAGATTTGTTCTAATATATTTAGCAAACATTTGTTCTAAAATTTAAATTATGTTTTAAAACTATCTGTTGGGAGTTTTTATTGCGGTGTTTTCCTTCCGACTTTGAAAGTGAATGCTTGATAGCAATTTTTTCTGTAACAATTTCTTTAAAATTATAAATAAATAAAAAAATTTTACCTCCTTTTGCTTTTTCTCCTTTAGCTCTCAGTCACCTCTAGGTTCATCCAAATCCTCTGTGACATGACAGTATTAGGACAACAACATTCATATTATTCAAAACATACCATTAAAGGGCCTTGTGAAAGATAACAAGGTGAGTATGTCTCATATTGAATAATATCGCTTTAGTAAATTGTCCCTCATCTCATACCACTACTTACCTTTTGCTGTAAAATTGGATCCTTAGCTTCACGGTTGATGGATATTCATGATGGTTTATATTCATGATGATTCATGATGATTATATGATGGATATTCATGATGATTAAAACAACCCGAACTTCCTGTGGCATATAGGGGAGACCAACCAGTGAAGGAACATTTCATACATATTGATTAAAAATAAGAATTTGAAAGTTTTTCTTTAGATTGATTGGTAACAATAGCTTACTGCCAAACAATAAGAAGTCATCTGGTAATGTTTTGGATTACCTGATCACATAGACTTCTCTGGAAAAATTTTTAAATTTGTTTTTATCTCCGTAACACCTTGTTTCTTTGAAAAAATTATAAGGTGAGTGTTTGTATTTATATGTTTCAAGTGAAATTAATTGCATGCAATAGTTTTACTTTTCTCACTGTGAAAATAGGAATTCAAAATATTGTTATTGAAGTTACGTTTTATTTTTTTTAAGCATCATAGCATAATAAAGTACTGAGATAAGGGGGTGTTTATTCACTGGATCACCAAACGATGAAAAACCAGTGAAGGAACAAGTGTTTCTTTACTGAGTTTTTTCTAAGTTAATGAAAATTAAAGAAAAACTTTAATTTTCTTGTACCTTTACTGATGTTTTGCATCAAAAGCATGTTAAAAATACCAAAAACAACTTCTGACCAGTGAAGGAACAGGCATAATGTTCCTTTACTGGGCATAGATTTCTCAGTGAATGAACAGTATGTGTTAATATGTTGACACTTTACTTTTCAATTCATGATTACAAAAAAAAGTTAACATTTTCCAAGTATTTGTATGTTATAATTTCAAGAATAGGCTTGTTTTTAGATATTTGTGTGGCATATAAATTCATAAAGAGCATTAAAAAATAACCAAAATTTTTTATTCCTTCACTGGTAAGAGCTGTTCCTTCACTTGGTCTTCTTACTACTTGCTATTTGAACCCACAAAAATTTAAAACAATATTATGTAAGTTCTCTAAAAAAATTTTACATAATTTGCAATTAGCAGCAAATATGCTGACACTGTCATTTAACTAAAATTATGAATTTTGAAATTAATATGATTTTTTAAAAGGCAAGCGAAGCTTAAGTGTTCCTTCACTGGTTAGTTTACCCTACATTTTATGAATAAAATGCGCATAAAATAAAAAACGCCAGGAAAATGGGGTGTTTGCTTTATTGTTTCCCTATGTATTTTTTTCAATCACAATTACTATAAGGTAAAAAAACACACACAAATGCATGACACTGCAATACAAATGCAAATCGCCAAAAACACAGGTGAAAGTGTAACATAAAATGTCCATAAAAGCGTGTACACATCCACAAAAGCTCAAGCACAATAAAATTGGTAAAATTTTGCAATATAAAAATCGAAAGAGATAAAAATTAATAAAACATGTATACATCAAAAGTTTTAATAAAACTTTACATTTTTGAAAGAGATAAAAAAAACATCTAAATAGTTCAAGAATGCTTTTAAAACTAATAATTTTTTAAAAGTTAAGAAGCAGAAAACTTTAGCTGATTTGAAACTAAGCATTTTCCAGATAAAAATAAGCATATGCATTCGAAAAAATATTAAGAGATATTTTTTTTACAATATATGTTTATTCTGATAATTGAGCAAAATAAAAAAGGGAAAGAAATATGCATAAATAATACATTTCAGAAAAAATATTATTTTAATAATATCAAATTGAAATCACATAATTTTGTGTAAATCAAAATAAAATCATCATTCATCATCGCTTATTTTGTAATGACCATAAGCCAGACAATGTATACCATCAGGTAAAACGTATTTTTTATCATGGTAGCAAGAAAGGCTGACTTTATTTTGCACAACTGTGAGCAAGTTTTGTTTTTTTGAAATTATGCTATGTTGCAGTTTGTTACTACTCTCAGTATTCAAAATCTGTTTATATGTCTCAACATTGTAGTTTTTTAAGCTAGATTTCTTAATTCCCTTATCTCTCATCTTCATTTTTCCCCATATGTAAAAGCATACATTTTGGGTTTTAATCCGACAAATTCTTTGATAGGAGTCACAGTTTCACAATTAAGGTAACCAAGCTTACCTCGGTTGTCCAAATCATGTGAAAAATAATCTTCGTCAAAGTTACTTAAATCTAAAATACACTGGTGGACAAAATTAAGAGATGGAAGACGTTTTCCCAAATATCTCAAAGATTACTGAATAAATGAAATTTGGTGTGGATATAGCTTATTCCATGATAATAAAGTATGCAAAACAAAAATGAAAGCGCCATTCACTGGCAAGACCTATTGCCAATAAATCCAATGTAGTCTGAACTTAAGGATAAAAGATGACAATAAAAGTGAGGCTTGTACAGTGTGTGCTGCCTCTAGTATGGTGTATGGTCACCCCTGACAGACAGCATGCACAACGAGTATGCATGCTGTTAATAAGGGAATAATGGAGGACTTGTGGAAGAACCTCCCATTCTTCCACCAGAGCAATTTTTAACTCCAGAATAGTTCTGGGGGGAGGTTGGCGCATCGCAATAGCTCTCCTAAGCATGTTCAATAGGATTCAGGTCAGGGGATTTGGCTGGCCAATCAATTCGTTGAATATCCTCGCTTTCCATATACTCATCAACCATGAGAGCCCTATGTGACCGCGCATTGTCATCCATAAAAATGAACTCAGGGTCAACAGCTCCCCCGAAAAGACGCACATAGGGCTCTAGGACCTTCTGCTTGTACTTCTGGGCATTCACGGAACCATTGTCAAACACAAGGAGAAATGTGCGGGTATCTTGCACGTGCGAATGAATGTGCGAAAGTGCTTTCCATCTCTTAATTTTGTCCACCAGTGTATGTCTAAATTTTGTTTTTAAAATCTTGGTTTACATCGCCTGTTAAAATATTAATGCACAAAGAATCCGTATCCATATACAGAAGATCAACGTTAGACTTATAATATTTTTTTAAAGTTTGAATAGTACATTTCAAACGCGTGTAGTTTAGAAAACTCAAGTATACAAAATTCAGCGTAAATAGGTTTATTTAAAAAAAGGTTGGATCTTTTCATTTTAAGGAGAGTTAAATTCTCATTTATTGATTCGAAATATTCCAATAAAACACTTGACAATTTTTTGCGACAATCACACGGACTTAAGGATCCTGGAACATTCAACTTTTTACGCTGGTTTAACATACGTCCTCCACAAGAAGCATTGTTCATTAATTTATCGAACATTTGTAAAAAAATAATTCGTTGACTCTAAGCGTTTCGTATTATTAAATTTTATGCAGGGTTCAAGCCATTTTGATTGTGAAAATAAAAGAATTCTGCGTATTTTTGTAACTATCAGTCCCTGTTCTATATAAAATTTTAGGTTCAAACAATGTGTAATATAATTTAATTTCGGATAGAAAGTGGGAGTTAACTTTTTTAGATGGTTGTGTATGCTTCAAGTTAAATTTATCACAGAGTTTTTTTAAATAATTAGAAAACATGTCATATGTTATCGGAATGTGCTCTACTGTCAATGGTAAATCATTAAACTTATCATGGAGAGATGAAGGGCAAAACATATCAACTTTTAGTACAAAACCTAATTTTCGTCATAATTAAAAACATTAAAATTTGATATTTCCTCGGATGTTAGCCATGCAAATGTTCCTGTAGGTAACTTTATGCATTGAATTTTTCCATGCAAGTTATTGGCGTCAAAAGCGGCTAAATAATTATGGGATTTGTGAGGGTTATAAGTTTTAAAAATGCATGGATTATTGACAAAAGCATATCTGGTATCTAAATAACTTATTCCTCCACGCATCCCACTTTCTATCCAAAATCATTAACGTTGGTTAATAATTCCAATTCCACTTTCGTGAATTTCAACCCGGCATTCCACGTTAACTGAGCAGAAGTTAGGAAATGCACTGTATCTGACTCATAATTATCTAAAGACATTTTTCTGAATGCTGAAAATGCTTCTGCCAAAAGTAAGGTGTCAGAATTTTGGTAGAGTTCCAAATAGTGACCTAAATGTTTACATCTAAATTTTTTGTAAACTTCTACTGTGTGAGAATATTCTGTATCAGTAACTGCCGTATTAGTTAAAATGTTTAAAAAAAAAAAGCATGTTTTGGTGGAAATTGTGCTTCCGAAAGTTTTTCCAAGCTGTCTGAATAACTATAGGGAAAAATTCCTTTTCTTAAAAGCATATCGCAATGTTTCGAATTTTGAAAAATCTGGGAAAATATTTTAAACTCGTGACCCGATGATTTCAAGTTATTCTAAAGAGGCATTAAAAACTGATACGAGTCTAAGAATTTATATCATCTAGAGAAAATGTCATGAACTTTTCCGTATTCAGGGGGATTATTTTTATTTCAATAGCATAATTGGCCGGTATATTTTTTAAGATTAAATGGTTGCATTAGTTTTTCGAATTAAGTATGATGACGGGTACAAAATAAGTCAAACGATAATTCAGATTGCAAGCCTGATGTGCCAGTCCCCTGATATAACCTACATTGAAAAGCGAATGGTCTCTCACTTTAATGTCCCCTGGTTTAAAAGCAAGTTTACATATATGGCATACATTTGGATCAATATGTATATCAGGATCTTCCACCATCTCTGATATGTTTAACATTTTCTTTAGTAATTTTGTAGACAGTTCTTTTAGAGTACTTAAGAATGTTTCTATAACATTAATGACAGCATAATACTCATGGAAGATTATGTTGTTATCTATGTCGAGCGAAATTATGGCATAGCTCACCGGTTCATGTCATTCAACGGGAGATGAATAACTCGTAGATGGAGCTGGTAAAGCGGGCATTTTTTTTTTTTTTTTTTTTTTTTTATTTCTCTCTTTANAAAGCGGGCATTTTTTTTTTTTTTTTTTTTTTTTGTAAGAGATTTGAAATCTGCAAATACAACATAAGAATGCCTAACCATTTTCAATAAGTTAGTAAATTTAAGAGTAGTTAGTGCTTTTGACATCGTTACCCTTTGAGTTTTATTATGTTCACATAGTTTTTTGTGTAAAATTAAAGGTTTCAGGTCCAGCAAAACTGCAAAGACATTTTCTGCAGTAATAATGTAGTCCGGATTTTTGCGTGACAGAAACGAGGAAAATTTTTAATAAAAATTAATGACCCTTACACAAAAGCACATCTATTTCTATGCGGTGGCTTCTATCCTCACTAACGCGAACTGGAAAACTTTCATCCTCTTCATGTCCGTATACGTTAAGTTTCAATTTATTCAACTTTTCAAATTTTCTAATTTGATTTAAAGACATAGGAAATTTTATGCCCGTGAGTTTGAAATTTTTAAAATATCTTTTATATTTCCAAGTTTTGTTTGTGTGCATTCAGCTGGGATACAGAAAAGCAGCTACGCAATAAAGAAAGCATTTCTGATCAGTGCAATCGACATTAATAATGTTTTTTTATTTTATGTATTTTAAAATTTTAAAATTTTTTATTTTATATATTTTGAAATTTTTAAAATATATTTTATACTTCAATCAGTGCAATCAACATTAATGATGTTTTTTTATTTTATAATTATGAAATTTTAAAATTTTAATTTTTTTTTTTTTATATATTTTGAAATTTTTAAAATATCTTTTATATTTTCAAGTTTTGTCTGTGTGCGTTCTGCTGGGATACAGACAAGCTGCTACGCAATAAAGAAAGCATTTCTGATCAGTGCAATCGACATTAATTATGTTTTTTTATTTTATATGTTTTGAAATTTTTAAATTTTAAAATTTTTTTTTATATATTTTGAAATTTTTAAAATATTTTTTATATTTCCAAGTTTTGTCTGTGTGCGTTCTGCTGGGATACAGACAAGCAGCTATGCAATGAAGAAAGCGTTTCTGATCAGTGCAATCGACATTAATTATGTTTTTTTATTTTATATATTTTGAAATTTTAAACTTTTTATTTTATATATTTTGAAATTTTTAAAATATTTTTTATATTTCCAAGTTTTGTTCGTGTGCGTTCTGCTGGGATACAGACAAGCAGCTACGCAATGAAGAAAGCATTTCTGATCAGTGCAATCGACATTAATTATGTTTTTTTATTTTATATATTTTGAAATTTTAAAATTTTAAAATTTTTTATTTTATATATTTTGAAATTTTTAAAATATCTTTTATATTTTCAAGTTTTGTCTGTGTGCGTTCTGCTGGGATACAGACAAGCTGCTACGCAATAAAGAAAGCATTTCTGATCAGTGCAATCGACATTAATTATGTTTTTTTATTTTATATATTTTGAAATTTTTAAATTTTAAA
>NC_092208.1:25343663-25348879 GCF_043381705.1 Parasteatoda tepidariorum | reverse complement strand
AAATTGTACTATAAAATAAATGAAATTTTATTTTACAACTAAAAGTATACGTGATATGTATTAGAGATAGGTGTAAGACGTTACAAAAAAATTTCAGCTTCTCTGACTTGACCAGAAAATTTGGAAAAATCCTCAAAGCAAAGCCACCTTCGACTACCCACCTTAAATTTTGATTTAATAAGTTGTTGTTTTTTTACTTTAATAAGTTATTAAATATGTCAAAAAAATTTTCTATGTGCATGTGCGCTTTCCTTTCAGCCAGTAAATCAATTTTTTCAAGTTATATTTTCTCTTAGATATTCTCGCGCCACCCCACTAGTGTGCTCACGCCCCCTTAGGGGGGCGCGCCCCACAGGTTGAGAATCGCTGCTCTACAGTTAGTCACATATGATTAAATTGCAATACTTTGTTTTTTGCGAACTGAATCCAGGTTTTCATCATGGGTTTTTTTTATGGTGAAAAAAGAACACTTGCCAAACTTTGAAAAAAGATTTTTTGTACTTTCTGTTAATAGAAAATAGTTATTTGAGCCGTTCTATGTAAGCCCTTAAAATTTCAGATCGATTTGATTTTTTTTGACGAAGTTATAGAATTTTGAAAAACGTGTGTATTTTTCTCGATTTTTGAGCATTCCACATATGCGGTCTTTTGGTCTATACATCTTTTGCCAATGAACTTTTTAATTTTAATGCTTTCTATATTTTTAAATAATTAATATTGATCATGAAACAAATATTCTTATTCATTATTGCAATTATTGTTATTACAAGGAATTTATTATGAATATAATTAAAACAATATTTCAGGGATGTCACATTTCATCGAAAATTTGTTTGTTCTTGTAAACGATGCTCTGATATTTCGAATCGAAATTAGTTACGGAAAATTTTTCAACAGGAATGGAACTCTATATCACTTGAAGTGATTAATGGATGGTTATAACGAAAGCTACGCATATGTAAGGCTATAACAAAAGCAAAAGGTGGATGGTTCGAGGAATCTAAGATTTAAATGTTAATTAATTTAATTACAAAATACGAATAAGAATATTTTAAATATTTGTCCTGTTGTGAATAAAATAGTTAAGTAAAAATGCAAATTTTTAATACTATTGTTATTATTTTTTTTAGAATTGTTTATGTAATTATTGTTATAACTTTTTATTTTAATTTAATGTAACGTAAAAATATCACAACAAAACTAATACATAAAAGCAATAAATATAAACAATAAATATAAACAATAATAATTACAATAATGAATAAGAGTATTTGTTTTATAATAAATATTAATTATTTGAAACTATAGAAAACATTAAAATTGAAAAGCTCTTTGGTAGAAGATGTATAAACCAAAAGATCGCATATGTGGAATGCTCAAAAATCGAGAGTACTACACATGTTTTTCAAAATTCTATAACTTCGTCAAACAAAATCGAATCGATCTGAAATTTTGAGGGCCTGCATATAACGGTTCAAATAACTATTTTCTATAAACAAAAATTACGGAAAACTTTTTTGCAAGTTTGGCAAGTGTTCAAACTTCAGAAATTTTTTCACCATAAAAATAATCCGCGATGAAAAGCTGGATTCTGTTCGCAAAAAACGAAGTATTGCAATTTGATCACATGTAACTAACTATAGAGGGTTCACTTTAGAACATATCAAATTCTCATGCAATTTGAATGATTTTTCGCAGTTCTATGAACATTTTAATTTAGACCTTTTCTTCGTAGATTTCAAAATTTTCGCAAACTTTTGACCGGTAGTGTATAAATATNATGGATATATATATAAAATTTTCAATTTCAAAAATTAAATAAATAAAAATAAACTTACCGGAGTTGAAAACTGGAGTAGCCTGCATACTTAATCCAAAATTCACAGGAGATCACTAACAAAATTAATATTTCACAATATTACACAACAGAAGCACTCCTCACAATTTCAGTATCACTTCACTCCACAAACCGCACTCGACTGCAAACCAAATTCGAAATGACTAAAAACTGTTTCACATAGTCCAGTACGTCCAGCAGATGTTGGAGGGGAACGTTAAAAATTAATTTGGACAGTTGTTTTGAAAGCACCATCTGGTGAACAGGTGATAGAACAAACACCCTTCACATTAGCTCGAAATGTACCATTTGTCCCGGAAAAAAACGAACCTGAGAATATTATCTGTATCCATTTTATCCGGAGGCTAATTAAACTATATCACCTGCGAGACATTAACAATTGTTACTCCTTTTCAAATGTATTACTGTGGCGGATATATTAGAAATTGTCACCAGATGCAATACCGGATTTAAGTTTGCTGAAAATACAACAGCAGTGACACGAACTGTAATTTTCTTCCGAGCGTAAGTTAGTTCAAAGACCAGACCGACAATATTCGAAAAGTGTGACCAAAAACAATTAATGTATGACGCTTCGAAGCACGAATATCTCTCTTTTTTCGTCACACATGGATTAAGCGTTAATCAGAGTTTTATTCAGTAGTATATACAAAGATAAAATATTTATTTTATAAATTCTCATAAAGGGTAAGGACAAAAATGCCGGCTGCTATAAACGAAGCGTGAGAAAAAATTGCAAAAAAATATGAGCTCATTTTAGTGCATGATAAATAATATTCTAATGATTTAATTGATAAAAAGTCAAAGATTTTCCTCTCGATAATATTAACGCAACATTATACAAATAAGAACCTTTCGCACACCAAAGCGAGCACACACACACACAAAATATGAGCTCATTTTAGTGCATGATAAATAATATTCTAATGATTTAATTGATAAAACGTCTTACAAGATAGTAAAGATCTTGTAAGATCTTACAAGATAGTATATCAATAAAAACTGTTGTACACCAAAACGAGTACACATACACAGAGAGAGAGACAGCGCGCACTTTCCAACGCGCACTCCCTCACGCTCCAATTTGAAAGCGTTAGTTTCTACTATCAATTGAGTGCTTAAATTACGTTGCTTTTATTTTTGGTCATGAAGTGTATACCTATATCTCAGGTAATAGAATAATTCAAAAAATTTACAAATACTACATTTATCTATGGATCTGCGTGATTATAAAATGTTGCTTGTAACTTATAAGAAATCTAGTTCATATAGTCTTGGCTAAATTTCCAGGTATTAGATTCATCTTATATAAAGTTTATCTTAGAACGTGTTACAAGAATTTCGTAAAGAAAATTTCAAGAAAGCAGATGACAATTCGTTAGTTAATTTGAATTTATCATTGTTATTCGAAAACCACTGATTTATGTGCCTTCAAAGAAAAAAAGATTACAAGAAATTCTTGCAACACATTTTGAGTAAAACTTTATATAAAATGAACGTAATACTTGGAAAATTAGCCGAAACTGTATAAACACTCGAATTTTGAAGCGTACACGTAATTATTTTTACTTGCAGACCCACAGAAAAGTTATTTTACAAAGTTTTTTTTAATTATTTCATACTTTTTTGTCTCAGGCCTTAACAAATATCACATTATTTTTTCAGGAACTCTTTTTAAAAGTTTAACTATCTAAAAAAATTCAAATGTGGTTAACTATAAGATAACTATAGAAATGCTAATTCGGAAACATAGCAATGATCCATGTCCATTTCTGGTTGATGACTGAACTTGTAAAAAATAATTGAACACCAAAGAACACGTGATATTTTAAACAGAATCGTTTACAATTTTATATTTAACATTGATTACTGTTTAACTAATGCAAAAAAATTATTTTTCGAACATTTCTCCAAAACGGAGGAATTAAAAAATTTTTGCAACTATTTTACGGATAGAAGGCTAAAATTATCCTAGCTGATGTCAAAATTTCAGAATCCTAGCAACAACGGTTCTGGAGTTATAAGAGATTCAAAATAGCGGCTTGAATTCAAAATAGTGTCTCTCGACAAGGACAAATAACAAAGTCAAGTATCACTGGTGCCGTCAGTGTGCGGTACGGTGACCACTTGGATCAGTCTGCGTAGGGACCGAGGGTGTGCGGTATTGGTCCTCGTTAAACTGTTCTACTGTAAAGTGCTCGACTTCGCGTGCAGCTCGTCGGGCTACTGAAGCGGGGGTGCCATCCCTTCTGCAGAGGATCAAAATTGTGATGGCGTGTCTTCGGATCATCCTCAGGAATGTTTCCCAGACCGTCGCCAATAGCCCATTGAGCAGCTCTAGTGTGACGTAAATGAACTACAACAACAAGGACAAATAAATTACTGAGTGATCACAAAAGAAAAGTTGAAAAATGTTAAATACTTTCTAAAATGCGAAAAAATTTCTATCAATTATATATTCCTATAGAATGCATTTCCTATTTTATAGAACTTCCAGCCGACATTTTAATTTCCGAAGTTTATTTTCTAAACCAATATTTCGACATCATCATCTAATCGTGTGAAATATTATTCCATAGCATACTTCCATAAATCTCTTCTGTAGCAATAATTTTAATGAATAAAACATTTAATTAAATATTCATAATTTATTCACAAAAGAAAAACTTTGCTCTATGCAAGCTAAATTGTAGGAATTTTGTGAAAGAACAACTTCAGGTTGTGAAAGAGTTTTTCTACAGTTTTCCCATTTTTAATGACAGCGTAGCATATTTCTGGCGTTATATTTGGCGACGTATGGGCATCTAATTAAAACTTGATAAATAGCCAAACAGCTTTAGACTCTTATTAAAAGGAAATGCGTAACGAACCTAAAATTAGTTTTTTCCCCCCGCTTGAGCAAATTTCCTTAAACTAATGAAGAGAAAAATGTTCCGTACAAAAATAGAGATTAAATAGTGTTGTAAAAGTTTTTTTTTACCTGCCCTTAATTTGAAGCATACAGCTTCTGCCACACAATTAAATTTCTAATAATTCTTTGAAAATCTAAAATATAGTTCTCAAAACTAAAAATTTACTTATGACGGATGTGATGTTTAATTTTGAGAACTTTACTTGCGGTAGGTAAAATATTTAATAACAAAAAAATAGCATTTTGCAAAATACAATATTATAGCAAAATTTCTCAAGGTACCTTTAAATTAAACATACGAAGAAAAGGTTTTTAAGATAAAGTACTAGTATGTCGCAAGGCAATTATCTTTAATTAATGCTTACAACTATTTAATTAACATATCTTGCATAAACTTATTTCAATAAACTATTTTTTCCTTTATAAAATACGTAACATATATATATC
>NC_092208.1:25312093-25342331 GCF_043381705.1 Parasteatoda tepidariorum | reverse complement strand
ACAAGAAAAAAGTAAGGTTTAATTTCTTAAAAATAAAAACAAAAGAATTATGATATTCGATAATATATTCAACTGACAATATTGAAAGAAAATTAAAAAACGCGATTATACTCTTTAATAAAACGAAGTGCTAAATGATTTTTTTAAAAAAAGTCGCAATCGCAAACATTACTAATTTTTTTGAATAAACAAAGTTGATTGACTTATGTTCAAATCCAAAAGCGGAAAAATAAGTTTTGTTATAATTTTATTTATAAAAATGAAAACAACTAAAGATTTATAAACATAAAATCAGTAATAAAAACGCATTAAATTATTAGAAGTTTTATCCAAGAAGTTTTTAATAAATTAAAATAAAGTAAAAAATAGACTAACAAATTTAATTCTTCATGGGCAACTTAAATTAGATTTCCGATTTTAAAGAATTCAATAATGTAAAAAATTACTTAAACATATAATATCAAAATTAATTTTCACATTTAAAAATAAATATAAAAAGTTTTGCTTTAAAAAAGAATTTTACCTAATTAATTAAGAAACATTTCTTTATATTTTCTTTTCAATAATAGATTACGTTCAGAATAAGGTAACGACGGCGATCACAAAGTCAGTTCCACTGAAAATAATCTACTAGAAACGATATCAAGTCGCGACAAAGAAGAAAAAGAAACTAAGAGGTGCGAATACGAACATGCAAGATCACGATATATGTTCTCAAAACTTATTCTGACTATTACCGCTCATCATTCAAGGCCGTTTCAACATAACGAAACGAACATCGTCTTCCACAGCGCGAGTTGGCATCGAAACGTAAGAGAAGATCCTTGCGTGTCTTGTATCGGTATATCGTTATATCGTTTTGCGTTCGTCATCGTTACTCGACGGCTTAAATCAGATTTCTGATGCATCGCCTGGAACGAAAGTCGCTGTATCGGCCTGCCGATATAGGTGTTAAATCGATATGTCGCGATATATCGATTTATAGCCCAGTCCTAGTTATCACATTATTTTTATTTATACAAGAGGGTAAGAAGATATTAAATAATAACTATAAGAAATGGGAAGGAAACTATGAACTATTTCCAAGCAATAAACGTTATTTGCAAAGAAATTTTTAAACTGTTATGCTGTGTCATACGTGCAATTAGATAGTTTTCGAGATTTTTTAGCGATTTCTATGCATGCGTTTGAATCAATTTGCTATAGATTGTTCTAGCTATATTACTTTTTCCAAAAAAATTTCCGTTCTATATTAATGAAAAGATAATTTAACTGAAAGACTAGTAACAACAATAATTTCGCATATTATTTTCAGTAAGGTGTGCATAGTGCTCGGATTTATTTAATCATTGGTATAAAACATAAAGCGCATAAACAGTTGTGTATTATCAAATGCTTTTACTATATATTTTAGAATAACTGTTAAAAATGAAGTAATAATGTATGATTGCTGTAAAAACTAATATTTAGGTGAGAAGAAAGATACAGATTATCATAATTCTCCGAATTATTTCCGGTGTCAAATTGAAAACAGGATTCATATTTTAATAACATGATGGATTGTCAAATGAATCAGAAAAATGAATAAAAATTTTAAAAACGTGTTTCAATTTCATTGGGCAATTAAACTGATTTTGAGGTTATTTCATCTTAATTTGTCTTTTTTGTTTATGTCATGCTTTTCTTATATCATTTTTTATCATTTATATGTTGATGTGATCTGCAATATTTGTTTGATAGTTTAAAACAAAAAAATGTTCTAAGGGTATGCAGTACAAATGGTTACAGCCCAACACGCTCTTGAATTCGCATCGGACACGTAAATAAAAAGTAAAATAAAAAAACAATGAAATGTTACAAAATGAATCATTACTTTTGCGTCTACATTAATTACATACTATCTGCTAAAATTTGAAAAAAATCGGTTGAGTACTAAAAAAAAAGTCATTATGTTTTTGAGAATTCAAAGTATTCTTTAAAGAAACGCTTTAAAAGTTTATGTAAACATATTTTAATCTTACAATTGTCAAGTATGTTTCAATCTAATCACTTTTTTTACACTTTTTTTTACAAATTTCTCAGGTTAGTTTATATTTTAATTTACAAGATTCTCAAAATAATCGAATTCAAATATTGTTGGCGTTTTGCTTTTTTCTTATTCGTAATTTTAAAATAAATATTTAAAAAAAAACATTTTAATCCATTTAGATTTGGTAAAACTTTCAACTCATCAAGCACATTTTAACATTGCTAGCCTATTCGATAAGCCAGTAACGATTTCCACTTAAATAGCCATTTTAGTGTCTTATCTATGCGCCATTTTCGACAAATTTTATCTTTTCTTCGCGGGCATTCATTTAAAGTAAAGGAAGTTCAAATCGTATTAAGTGTTTTTAAATCTGTTTTGATGATGGGTTGTCCGTCTTTTTAAACAAACGGAACGTAAAATTCAGGGAAATGTTTCCGTTTAATCTCTATTTCATTCGAATTTCCAGTCGGAGGGAAGGATTTTCTTTGTTTCCAATAATGGATGCGTGGAATGTTGCCATTCTGAATGTGCAAAGTCAGCGGCAAGTGATCGTTTTCGGATAAAATCGTTTTCAAGCCTGTAATTGTTTTTAGTCGATACAAGGTATCGTGGATTTGTTTTCAAATAAATAAAAGCAGCATGGACCTATTCATTGAAAGATATTTTCTTTTATTAAAAAGTCACTGTCACTGTTACTTATGAATAACAGTTATCTTTTAACTGGTATTTTTCGTTCTCTGTTTACAAATAAATTTGTCTTTACTTATCATGCATTATTTTGTTATTTTTACTGCTGCAATGTCTTAAAAAATGTCAGTATTACAATAATGACACAGCCGGGATGACTTGGAATTAGGCAATAACAGAGCGCTTGTTTTTGCTCAAGTTGGGCTTAAATCCCAGTAAATTCTGGATAACAGGTATGACTGAAAATAATAAGAGAGCTGGCATAAAGCTCTCAAATCAGTCAGCTAACAATTTAAATTCCCAAGACAAATTTATTTGAATGCGTGTGACAGGAGCTTTTTTGTATTCTTGGATTTGTTCGAAATTACAAAACTGCTGAGTTGAGCAGTGATAAGACCTCAAACCCGATCTGTTTAACACCTTAATAAAATAAAATAAAGCATTCTCATTAGTAATGGGAAAAAAGAGGAAGGTCATAAAGCTTGGTCTAAATCTGGGAGGTTTTACTCTCATGTAATATATTTCTCTTTTCGACTCAAAAAGGTCTTATGATTGCCAGGAGATTTCTATTGGTCTTCTGAGTCGTATTTAAATGCACAAAGCTGCCAGTTTAAAAGTTACGAAACAAAAATTCTGCATTTTTTCAGGTGGTAAAACGATAATAATAAATTAATAAAAACATACATCGGAAAAGCGAATTAATTTTATAACGCAAAATAATTTGAAGCAAAAAATGAAATTTTCTTAAAGCTTTTCTTCTACTATTTATTCCAACATTTTGACTTTTCGATGAGACAATTTTATTTATTTTGATTACCACTCTGAAAATTACCTATGGCTTGCAATATTTTGTTATTCAGTTCTAATAAAAACCTAATATTTGAAATTATAGTAAGTTATTGTTCAACTCTTTGACGGGAATTTTTTTTCAAATTGGAACACTGGAATTGTGAAAATTATTTTAGCTTGGCTCTAGTATAATAACTTCTTCGGATGAATTACATTATTTTGTTTTCTTTGGGAAGGCGTTGAAAACCATACCCCATTAAAGAGTTAAGCATGTTGCATATTAAATACCATTAATTCCAAATCTTACAATCACTACTTTACTTAATGATTAAAGAAACAACTATTCCAATATTGCTATTCTGAATAAACCCTACCCATTAAAAAAATGTTTCATAATGTTTTCTTAAAATTGTTTGGCTACCTAATATACCAATGTGGGATAGCTTATAATATTCCAAAATATTATATCATTAGATAGATGTGTTAGGGTAAGACAGTTGCGAGTCAAGAAAATAACGTTTAATACTCATGGGTTTCAAACACATTTTAAATTTCTGTTACTGAATGTACGCAGAAAATAGGAAACTTCAAAATAAATTCATTATCATCTAAAACAAATTCAAAGATCGCTATTAAAAAAATTTTCTTTCACCTCATACAGATGGAAAGGAATGAATTTTTACTTAAATTAGTTAGCTGTTACTGGATAAACTACATTTACTCTTTCAACTAGCTGACAGCTAGATATGCTACATTTAATCTTTTAAAAATCGTTCTTAAAAGCTCTAATACTTTTGATGGTGAGAAAAACATTAGTAAGTGCACTAAGTCCCTTTTCATCAGCGTTAACAGTTTTAAGTAAGCTACATCTACTCCTTTAAGCAGCTTTTTTTTAGGAAGCTAGAACCTTTGTTCATAGAAATAAGATTGAAAATTCTTCAGTTTTATCATTGATTGGCAGGTTTATATTGCCTAGATTTATTGCCTGAGGCAGCAGTTTTTAAAACTTAGTACAATAGCTAGGAATAGCAAAAATTAAAGTTAAAAAAGAAAAAGATTTTGAGCGTGTAATTTTGTTTTCAGTTTAATAAAGTTTGATCAGTTTGTAATGATATAGTTACTCAAATAGCATCAAAAAAATTATCAATTTAGTAACGATATAGTTACATTAAATATCTTATTTGGCAGTAAATATAATAAATAGCTAAAGATTACTTATTTTTCATTAACTTAAAGCTAAAATTGCTATGTTGGTTAGTAGAAAACATACAGTTTTTTAGTCTAATTCAAAAAACATAAAAGAATTTATCTAGTTATTTTATAATTGATAGTATTAAACCAAAAAAAAATTACAAATCAAAAAATTATTTCTTAAAAAATATTTTAATTAAGAGATAAAGAACAATTTTCAATTTGTCTCACAACTTCAACTTCTCTCTATGATCTATTTCCATTTGCTTTTCTAGAGCTTAGTTAAAGGCAAACTTTTATCTCGAATATCTCATTCGTTCCTTGACTAATAAAGCCATAAGTCAAAGTCTATATGCAGAGTCTTTCGAATAATCAAAACTTTTACTTTACTGGCATTATTTTTCATTAACTTAAAGTTAAAATTGCTATGTTGATTAGTAAAAAACACATTATACAGTTTTTTAGTCTAATTTGAAAAAAACAGAAAAAAATGTACCTAATTATTTTATAATTGATAGTATTAAATCAAAATAAAATTACAAATCAAAAAATTATTGTTAAAAAAAATTTTAATTAGAAGATGGAGAATAATTTCCCATTTCTCTCCATGATTTATTCCCATTTGCTTCTCTAGAGCTTAGTTAAATGCAAACTTTTATCTCGAATATCTCATTCGTTCCTTGACTAATAAAGCCATAAGTCAAAGTCTATACGCAGAGTCTTTCGAAGAATCAAAACTTTTACTTTGCTGGTATTATTTTTCATTAACTTCAAGCTAAAATTGCTATGTTGATTAGTAGAAAACACATTATACAGTTTTTTAGTCAAATTTGAAAAAACAGAAAAAAATTTACCTAATTATTTTATAATTGATAGTATTAAATCAAAAAAAAAATTACAAATCAAAAAAAAAATTTTTAAAGAAACTTTTAATTAAGAGATAGAGAATAATTTCTCATTTCTCTCTATGATTTATTCCCATTTGCTTCTCTAGAGCTTAGCTAAATGCAAACTTTTATCTCGAATATCTCATTCGTTCCTTGACTAATAAAGCCATAAGTCAAAGTCTATACGCAGAGTCTTTCGAATAATCAAAACTTTTACTTTGCTGGTAAACAAATAGACAGAAAGACGTTCCACTGCATTTCCACATCAGCAGTTTGACCATTCATTACTTCCATAGTTATCTGATTATTCGGCCGAAATTTTGCCAGTCCGCCAGCCCTGCAACTCCCTACGAAGCATTCAATCACGGCAATGACCCAGTTCCCTTTACACATCGACCATCCTCAGGCACCCTCCCGTTTTGCTGACCTCCTCCACCAACCTCACACACACACACAGAGAGAGTCCTGATTTATGGTTTGCAGCCTATACTCGCCTTTAATGAAAGATCCTTCTTCCTGAAAATGAATGAGGATATAACGAGAAATGCTGCTGATGCCGCCGTATAATGAGATCCACGGCAATCCCGAATATAATCGGGAAAGATTTCTACCTAAAGATACTCCCGCTGCTCCCGGACAACTTAAGGACCAGTGGATAAGAACAAAATGTCTGTTGAGTCCCATATATTTTCTTTCAACAATGTTTTGATTTAAGACGCACTGTCATTGTTGAGGATAGATTTTTAACTCCCGTTATGCAGAGTGTATCATTAAATGGTAATAGCTATAATGAAAATAGTTATTTATTTGCTGTTAGGATTTACTTAATTCCATACGATTACTTGATAAGAATGATATATATGTATATGACAAAGCAACATTTGATTTCTTTTAGTGATAAACGATGCTTGCAATTTGATATCGGATTTATTTCCATTTGAAAACAATGGATTTCTCAGCATGTTGTTCTGTTAAAGTAACATTCATTTGACTGATTTAGTTAGTACCCATGATTTACTTTTTTGTTTTTAGAGATAATAATTCGTTAGGAGGACATATTCATTTCAAAAGTCAGATGAATTAGTCAACTTCCAGGATTTAAATTACTGGTTTTAATGATATGACAATTCATTCAATTCCAAAATTGAATGAAAGTTATTCAGTCAAGTAAATTTAATGTTCAGTTTGAGTTGACATTGACTGAACTGTCAATGTCATTCAGTCAAAACAATGATTCAAGAGAATTCCGACAGTTTATTTTATTTCTAAAAAGAAAATATTCAGTTCAAACGTCAGATGAATTAGTTAACATCCATGTTTCAATTTTTTTAAGGATTTTTGTAGATTCTAAAGATTTGTTAGAAGGACATATCCACTTCAAATGACAGATAAATTAGTTAATTACCAGGATTTAAATTACTGTTTTTAATGATATGATAACTCATTTTATTTCATTCAAGTGAAAAATTGAATGAAATCAATTCTGTCGAGTCAGTTCAATGTTCTGTTTGAGTTGACACTGTGTCTTCAGTTTGAGTTAACACTGTGTATTCAGTTTAAGTTGACGCTGAGTCGACAGCGAATCTTCAGTTTGAGTTGACACTGACCGAACAGTCATCGCCTTCCAATGAGGTGAATCTGAATCGAATCCCAGCGATGTCTGGTCGATACGGATCCGCATCCGGCTTGCACTGACCACGGTGCTGACGTGAAATATCCTCAGTGGTAGACGGATCATGGGTTAGAGTCCTCTTGCCGCCAGGCTAACCGTGGGAGGCTATCGGGGTTTTCCTCTCCATGCAACACAAATTTAGTTTAGTTCCATCAAAAATTCCTCCACGCAGGCAAATTTCTCCCAGTACTTGATCCAGGAACTCCCTTAACTTCTGGATTGGGTTCAAAATTACAAGGCTATGGAGTAGAACATTAGTAGTCGTAAACCCGAAAAACCGGGTCGGCTGTTAAACGATGGTTATAAAACAAAAATAAAATTCCTTTCATTGCAAAGAAGATCATTTTTATTTCAATTGTCAAATGAATTAGCTGACAACCATGTTTTTAATTTCTGTTCTTGAAGTTAATAATTCGTCAGAAGACACGTTTATTTTAAACGTTAATTGAGTTAGTTAACGCCCATCATTTAAATAACTCTCTTAAAGATATGACAATTCATTTTATTTCATTCCAGTTAAAAAATTGAATGAAATCAATTCATCGAGTCAATTCAATGGTCTGTTGAATCTAATTGAATAGTCAGTGTCAGTTCATTCAAACCAATAATTCCAGTGAAATTCATATTTTGCCAATTCATTTCATTCCCAAGAAGAAAATATTTATTTTAAACGTCAGATGAATTAGTTAATTCCCAGGATTTAAATTACTATTCTTAAAGATGGGACAGCTCATTTTATTTCATTCAGGGGAGAAATTATATGAAATCAATCCAGTCAAATTAGCTCAATGTTCAATTTGAGTTGACATTTAATGAACAGTCAACTTCAGTACATTCAAAGCAATGATTCTAGTGAAATTCATATTTTAACAATTCATTTAATTCATAAGCAGGAGCATGTTCATTTCAAATGTCAGAATGTTGAACTAGTTAACACCCATGATTTAAATGTCTAGTTTTAAAGATGGCATCACTTTGTTTTCTTACCAGTTTAAAGTTCAATAGATAAAAGCAAATTGTATGTTGCATTTCATAGATATTCTTAATGATGTAGCTTTACGACGTATTCTCATTATAGAGTATTGATTTTCAGCTCGCTTAATGCAGACTACCTCATTAATCGGAAAGATCCAAATAGTTTTAGTGAAAACAGTAAATAATTTAGTTTTCGTAGATATTTACTTTGTTTTAAGACAACTTGATAAGAATGAAATATGCACGCTTAAGTAACTGCTTGAATTCTTTTAATGATATTATGCGATGCTTTTATTTTGATGTAGGACTACAATTGAATAGCTTTTTCAACTTACTATATTGTTAGAAGAACACAGTCATTCGGTGCATCAGATTATTACGCAACACCCATGATTTACATTTTTATTTTTACAGATATCACCATTTTGTTTGATTCCTACTTTATCCAACAGATAAGAATAAAATGCATGTTTTGCTCCCTATCTTTTTAGTGATATTTTGTCATTATTTAAGATTAATTTTGAGCTCGCAGAGTGTAAATTGTGTAAGATTATTCTAGATAGCTTCAAATGAAACTAGGAAGCGATTAATTAGATATAGCTCTCGATTTAATACGATAAGTTGATAATAACTTAATATATATTGAATTCAACAAGCATTTTCTTAATGATATTGAATGAGGTTTTCAGTTTGATATGTAGAATTCAATGCCAGTCACGAATAATTTTCTGCAGGCGTTATTCTTAGAAGAAATTATCTGATTATTTAAAATATCAGTAAATCGGTAAACA
Source organism: Parasteatoda tepidariorum (assembly GCF_043381705.1). Lineage (NCBI taxonomy): Eukaryota > Metazoa > Arthropoda > Arachnida > Araneae > Theridiidae > Parasteatoda > Parasteatoda tepidariorum. Next base: position 25,333,310 of record NC_092208.1, on the reverse strand, counting down.
AAAAGCCCTTTATAAGATATCACTGATCTCTCTCCCCCCCCTCTCTCTCTCTCCCTCTCTCTCTCTCCCTCTCTCTCTCTCTCTCTCTACCTCTCTCTCTCTCTTCCATATGTACTTTAAAAGCCGATGGATAAGAAATATTCTGAGGTTCCACATATATTTTCTTTTAATGATGCTTTTTTTCAGATCTATTGTATCTATAAGGCATTAACTTTCCTTTCTCTAACTGAAAAGTACGTTAGATGACATATTTCCCTAATTTCTAATTAACTTCCAAAAAGTGTTTAATCTTACACTCAGGTAGAGCGGCAACACCAGAAAATTCTTATTGATACAACTTATATTGATTGAGTCATCTGATATCCAATTGAAATACCTCTAGACCTCTAGAATTGAAAGATAAAGCTACCTTTATCTTAAGTCAACATAAATCTATTAAATTTTATCACCCTCAAGTTGATCTTGTCTTCCGATCTTCTACTATCCACCATTCAAAACTTTTAAGTCTCCCAGTGATCACACGACCTCCATGTACTTATAAACTATAAATATACACTTTATAAAAAGAATAGACGGCTACGCGATTTCCTCCTCTCCATACTTTTCCCCTTTTCGTAACTACACCTTGATTTCGGTGAATTTTACTTTGCTCCCACGGCACGGACCTGTGGCTGTGACTATGGTAACGAGGTATGACTATTTCAAGTAGGAGTCACTGTTTTGGAGTGGTTTCGGCTCGGATCGGCGACAGAAAATGAATCTTTTTCTTCAGTCTCTTGTGTACACTACCCTCCCTAGAGCTACCCTCCCTAAAATGCGCCATCCTCGATTCCATAGCACCAGACGGCCTCAGACTTTGTGGCGGGAGGAGTTCTTAGCTTAGACAAACTATATATTCCAGTTAGTTGCATCAGATAATACCACAGTTCCCTCTTTTGTTGTTAAGGGGGAAAAAACAATTAGTGTTGACGGTTTAACTATCTTTCATCTGCGTCTCAAGAAAATACGTGATTTGTTACAAAACGCAAACTTTGAGGTATAAAATACAATTTTATCCTCATTTGTGTTTCATTTAGAAGTTATATTTGAACTCAAAATTGTTTACACTGAAGGAACTGATAGTGTTAGAGTTAGTATTCCTGCTTTCTAAATAAGTTTTTCGGGTTCGATTCTTGGCGCTAAGTGAGCATTGAGACTACTTTTATTTGCCGTTATATTTCCTAATAAATTAAGTCATTTATGTGCTACATTAAATCTAATAATTCTGACATAATTCGTATCCTCAAACAAACAGTTTTCTCAACTTAGCGAGAGTTTATTTAGAGCATATCTAACGTAACGTTTTGGATAAAAATCGGAATTAAGGTGAAATTTGAGAATTCCTTTTTTACAGATCAGTTTTAATTAAAATAATAAATACTTTATTTGGCTTTGATAAATATTTTCATTGTTTTTGTTTCTAAGTCTTCATCACCCAAAACCAATATAAACTGAATTGTAGGTTAGCATTCATAATGGAATTTTTTGTTTCATAATCTTTTTAAAGTCGCTTATCACAGCCCCTCCAATAAAAAAAATAATTTTGATACTATTATCAAAATTTGGACTTTGTATTACTTATGTTTCTCTATATATCATAAAAAAACAGTTTTCCATTGCTGTCAGTGCGTTTTTGTTGGCCGAATACTACTTAATAGGATCTAGTTTTTCCACTTATTCCATAGTATTTTGGTTGTCATCAGCATAAAATTATTAGAAGTCAAAAAGATATTGGTTTTTCTATAAAATATTTTTGTATCCCTAATTTAAAGGTTTTTATCCACTGAATGGTATTTATATGTCTTAAAGCTCGGTATGCTGCTACTTCAGAAGATCCTTTATAGCTCCGAGGCGCCAGACTTGGTGGCTGCAGTAAATCCTTCATTGGCACCTAGAGAACAACCCTCATCCATGGATACGACAAAAACAACATCAACAAAGGTATTTATCTGTAATATTTTTTTTATTCTACTATGCTATTATTATATTTCTTATTTCGATTGTTTTCTAAATCAAGAGTTGAAAGCTAATAGAGTTGCTTCTTTTTGTAGCATAATTCTATGGTATTACCTTATTACACTATAGATTGAGATAAACTTATTTAAATTGGTGTCTAAAATTATTAACCGATTTACAATATTATTGTTTGGTACAAATTTTAATACTATACTAGCATAAATTCTCGTTAATGAAATTTGTTAAATTATTAAGTACGTATTCGATCAGCTTCATGAACAATGTTATGCCTGCAAAAAATTGTATTTAATATCTCAGCCTGTTACTTGAAAGAAAATATTAAATTTCTGATTTTGAACTCTTTAAATTTATTATAAAAATATATCTTTAGATTTAAGTGTTATTTTAAGAATCTTAATAGTATCACAAGTGAGGTATCTGAAAGAGGGGAATAGGGATACAATCATAAGGGAATAGAATTCTTTATAAATAAACTATTCTTTGTAAATAAATATTCCCATGAAACTGAAGCGGAAATATATATACTTGATAAAAATTTCATTGGCTTCAAAAAATATTAAAATGGCAACGTCTTCATATTTTTTGAAGCCAATGAAGTTTTAATCAAGTACATAATTTTTTTTATCATACATATATATATTAAATAAATAATTTCAAATTTCGCAGAAAAAACTGTTTTGTCCCATAAAATAACAATTATTGCAAATCAATTATCGGTGTTGGTGACCGGTAATGAACAGAAGACGTAACCCTTTAGTTTTATAAATAAAGGAAAAAAAATTATGGTTTCTTCGACCAGTTTATTCTAATACATTTAAAAAAAATACGTTTATTAGAACGTAAGCAACAAATTGCGAATTTTCAAGTTTAAAATTCGAATTAAAAGTCTAAAAATTTATCCGTGGATAAATTCTTAGTGTTGGTAGCGGAAATGCATATTCCATGCACTGAAAAAATTGCGGTCAAAACTACCAGAATATGGTAAACTTTGTGTATTTCTGTTTCTATGGTAAGACCAGAGAGCTCGGTAATTTTTAACGAAGCACTTTGGCAATGATTTTAGCAAAATTAACAATAAAATATCATTTTATAATATTTGATGAAACTTGGTTTGCGTGGTAAAATATAATAATTTTATCATGCTACCTTAGAGCAATGCATAAAAACCACGTATTTGGTTAAATTTATGTTTTAGTTTTGTATTTCTTACTAAATATGGAGTAGTAAGAACTATAGTTTTAAAAACGGAAGTGATACTAGAATTTCTTTCATCGTGTAAAAATAGTGCAGATTCTTTTAGAATCAGAGCTTGTAAAAACTTTCACACCATGTTTATCTAAATAAAATTTTATAATATTCACGAAGTTTCTCGAAAATTTTGATTAATAGCAAAAGAATAAGGTTTAAATTTGGAGTTTAACTGCTTATTTTCCGAAAGCAAAATATTCCTAATTTACTCCAACTTTTAGAAACAGATGGTAGCAATAAATACTCCACAAATACGTTAAAATGAAACAATGAAGCTGTTATTATTTTAATTTATTCGATGCTAAAATGCATTTTTTGAAAATTTAATCTAGCGAATTTAATGGCTCGTCCTTAAAAATTCTTTTTTCAATCCCTCAAGTATTTAAAACAACTTCAGATAAGATTTTTCTAAAGCATACTACCATTAAATTCAAGGAGAACATTAAAAATTGAAAAATGAACTATCATCAATAATGTCAACAAAAACAGAAGGGGACCACTAAAGGACGATTGAGCAACAAAATCCATTAACTCACAATCCTTTCACCCCTATTTTTCCAAACCCCCTCAAGAAGCAAAGCACGAAACAATTCTCTGACACATTTCCTTAAAATCCTATCCATCATATTTACTCAAAATTTTTCAACGTTCGAAAAAACAACACTCCCTCCTTTTTTTTCTCCTAACTTTTCCGGGTAAAAATATTTCGACAAAATGCAGAAGGGTTCAGGATCCTAAACTCTATCGTTCCCAAAACTTTCTCCAAACAGACGCAGACGATAAAAAAAAGTATTCGTTTTTCCCTATCTTATCGTCTGCCTTTATGTATTGCTTCACAGTGTATCAATTTAATTCAATTTTCCTCCAGTTCCGAGGTTCTTCCTTTTTTATTACTATTTTTCTTGTTTCGTCTTTGGGAAGAGGTATTCGAGAATAATGTTCTACGACCTGGTCTCTCATCGCTTTTTATTAAATAGAATAGCATAATTGATTTATTGCTTATATTTTCCTTGTTATAAAGCTTTTATTCTTTAACAATGGAATCTATAAAAGAATTTATCCAGAATTAATTTTTAGAGGAAATATTTAGACAAAGACCCTCAACCTATTTTAGCCGTGACTTTAACGTTTGCATAAACATTTTTCTCACATTTACTCAAAAACATATTTACTCAAAATTTTTCAACGTTCGAAAAAACAACACTCCCCCCTTTTTTTTTCTCCTAACTTTTCCGGGTAAAAATGTTTCGACAAAATGCAGAAGGGTTCAGGATCCTAAACTCTATCGTTCCCAGAACTTTCTCCAAACAGACGCAGACGATAAAGAAAAAGTATTCGTTTTTCCCTATCTTATCGTCTGCCTTTATGTATTGCTTCACAGTGTATCAATTTAATTCAATTTTCCTCCAGTTCCGAGGTTCTTCCTTTTTTATTACTATTTTTCTTGTTTCGTCTTTGGGAAGAGGTATTCGAGAATAATGTTCTACGACCTGGTCTCTCATCGCTTTTTATTAAATAGAATAGCATAATTGATTTATTGCTTATATTTTCCTTGTTATAAAGCTTTTATTCTTTAACAATGGAATCTATAAAAGAATTTATCCAGAATTAATTTTTAGAGGAAATATTTAGACAAAGACCCTCAACCTATTTTAGCCGTGACTTTAACGTTTGCATAAATATTTGTCTCCAAAATATCCAGTTTAAAACATTTGAAACGTTTGCCGTCACCCAATCAGAACTTGAGATATAAAGAGTGCAGTAATTCAAATTCTCTTTTAATTTTTTCTGACAGAATTATACCAATATAATTCTACATTCATTACTTTTTGAAAGGTAGTTAAAAACTAAGCATTTGCCTGTTTTGAATTTTTGATAAACATCTTTGTTTTGCGCAATTTTCGATATAAGAATCATCCAAATCTGTTTTGTTTTTTTTTCGTTTAAACTGTTATGTCAAATTTTCAAGAAAATCTAAAAACTGATAAATGTTTAATATTAAATTATTGATTCAAGACCCCAAATCACAGATTCTTATAGCTTTAAAGTTTTTCATTTTTTATTTTACAACCGTCGTTGAACAGCCGACCCATTTTTATGGGTTAACGACGACTAATAACAAGCTTAACCCCGTCCCACCACCGTAAGGGGGCATCCAAGGACACTCCGAAAGTTCGAAGTGAGCGCAACAGTTAAATTACATAAGCAAACATATTCAAAATTTTCAAATTAGAGTTTTAACAAATAGGTAGAATATTAAATGTGAAATCCAGAAAGCAGTGCTACTTAGAAATAAACTAAATACTAACAAACATTACAAAAAAAAAAATAAACAGTAACAATCAGAAGAGATATTGATGTCGCATCTTCAGTAGGGGTGCTACTACTACTAATGTTCAACTACTAATGTTCGACTACTAATGTTCAGCTCCGTAGCCTTGTAATTTTGAACCCAATCCAAAAGACAAGGGAACTCCTGGATCGAGTATTGGGAGACATTTGCCTTCGTGGAGGACTTTTTGATGGAGCTAACCCGTATTTGCGTTACATGGAGGGGAAGACCACGAGAACCTCCCTCGGTAAGCCTGAGGGCAAGGGGACTTTAACCCATAATCCGTCTACTACTGAGAACATTACGTCAGCACTGTGCTGTGGTCGGTGCAAGCCGGAGCCGAATGCCTTTTGCCGTCAAATAATGCAGCGCCATCAATACAAAAAATATCTAAAGAAAATGAAATGCAAAAACATTTAACCTGAAATCCAAGGTGGTATGGGTGGGGGAGACTTCCAATCAGTTTATTTTTAATGTAATTGAGAAGTCTGACGTACAAAGAAATCGAGGCCAATTCTCATTCTTTCTGTTACTAATGGATAAGACAAAGTACCAAAACCATGTTCTTTCCAAACATATGCTAAGGAAATTTTTAGTTCCTCTTGAAAAACACCATTGTAAATACACAAATTAAATGCATTTCGAACTAAATATAATTTCTTACCTTCTGAGAAACATACTTTAACTAAAAAAATTTAGTTTCTCTTCATATCAAAAATTTTGAAAATCGCTCTGTTAAGACTGTGGTGTAATACCTAGTTAAATTTAGTGTTGAAAAACTCTAAATATTGAGCGCTATTTCAGCATACAACCGAATAGGAATCGAATGTTTATACTGACTTAAAAGTGTAGTTGAAAAAAATAGTAAAAGAACGTGTCAAAACTCAAATAAATGAGAAAGCTTACAACAAGATAAAATGCATTTATTCTATTCGTGATTTTTTTTCCAATTTTGGCGTACTTTTGGAACTTATTAGACAGCGTCGGCATTTTGCTTACAATTCAAGCATGAAAATATTTATGTTTGTGCCTCCCACGAGGCTGAACATTCGTAAGAAACATTAGTAAACTCTTAAGAAAGGCATTCATGATTTTAGTTATATAGTAAGGATAATTATATTCTGATAAAAGGGTTTATAAAAATCTCAATTGTATTTAAATAGTTTTATAATATTTAATTTATATCCACTTTGGTTTTGATAAACCTAGTTCGAATTCCTATAAATATTTTGTCTCTGCAGTGTGTAGGTTTGATCAACAAATAAATTTTATTTTAAGAAATATTGCATTCAAGCATCCTAAAGTAATAATTCTTGTTTTACATACTACCCTAAAAGTAATTTTACTGACACTTATGTGTACCATATCTTACAGTAATTATAAATTTTAGTACTACTGATTAACAAAATTGTTGCAGCTCCTTAACACCGAGTAGTGATAAAGAACAATACAAGAGTTATGTATTGCACTTCACTACACCACTTTAGTGTACAGTAATTGCCACTATTTTTGGTGATGGGATACAATAAAATTTTTTACAGTGTACAAAAGTGATGTAATGAAGTGTATTCAAAAGTGATGTAATGAAACACCAATGGTAGTTCTTGATGTAATAAGCATTCCGCATATCCCATTACACTTCTATTTGTGTAAAGTACTTGCCACCATTTTTGATTTTGAACAAAAACAATACTTGTGTCCACATGACATGAAAACAAGACATATTTCATGTAAAAGTTGTTAAATTTACTTTTACGATACAATTTACAGAAAAAAACTATTAGTTTATTAGTTTTTGATCAATCCTACTCTCATCACAGAGAAAACTGGAGTTCGATCAAATTCGAATTTGGCTTCATAGAATACAAATTAAATATTATAAAATTATTTAATGTAATTTATAGATTTATTTAAATCTTTTTATGAGAGCATAATTGCATTTATTACATAACAGAAAGCCTTTTGTAACAGTGAACTTCTGTTTCTGTGGAATGCTCAGCAGCTTGCTAGACGACAAAAAACTTACTCCTTCTCGTGTTCTATACATAGTAAAAAAATTTTCGCGTATCTTGACATCAAAAATGGCGGCAGCTACTTTACTCGAAAATGATGCCCCACTGCACCAAGAATGTTCTTTAACACTACTTGGTGTTAGTAGCCGCCACCATTTTTAGGTATTCACCAGCACTGAATCAAATAATTACCGTAGTGTAAGGTATAAGAGTCTGTAAAGTTTATTTTTACAATACAATATAAAGTAAAAATTATTAATTTGGAATGCATGTATATACACTATTACTCAAAATAAAATTAAATTGTAGATCAAGCATACACGCGGCATATAGAGAATATTAAAACGTATTCCAATACGTTTAACAAAATGGAAGAGGATATAAGCAATACCTGATAAAACCACTTAATACATTTCACAGAGATTTAAAAATTAAAATATAATTATCCTTACTGCACAACTAAAAGCATGCACACATATTTCCGCATAGAACCTTTGTTATGGTTGCTGTATAGCAGCGTCGAAGACTTCCACTACCTCACCAGCTTGTATTCAAATGCAAACAATCTATAGGCAACATTCAAAACTCGCCAAAATCGGTGTTTTTCGAAGTAAATACAATTCTCTTTTGGTGCTAATCGGCAAGGGTTTAATGTAAGCCTATTCCATTATAAGTGATAAAAATTAAATTTCCCTCTTTAAATTGTATAAGAAAGCTCGATTTGATTTTACCCTGAAATAAAGTGCTTCTTTACACAATTTTACGATTGGTCAACATCATGTTCGGTGAAATATTACACCACAGGTTTTACAGTGTGATAAATAATCTATCGCTGTAATTTTCCGAGTTTTAAACGTAGCCGAAATCGGCTTTTTTGTAAGCAAAAATAATTCATGAAATTGGGGTAAACATTTTCCACTAGTTTAATTTGGACTATTTTCGTTTCATTTAGACTATTCATTTACCATTAATTTAGACTAAAATGTACCCTTTTTAAATTATATATGAATGATCTATTTGGTGTTAAATCATAAAAAAAAGACTTCATTAGCACAATTTTTGAAGTTCTTCAACTTTAACTTCGGAGCGATATTTCCCCACAGTTTTTACAGCACTAATCTCAAAATTAATCAGACACAATAACTCATTCCCGCTTGAAACTGCGAAATTCCTCTCTAGATGTTTACCACTTTTCTAGCAATTACAAGCAAAACCAGATATTGCCCATTTAGGTTAACCTATCCATTAATTATATAACTAAATTTCTTTGCTAACTCAATAATAAGAGGCATGCAAAGATAAAATTACTTATAAGCCTTATTGAAAACAGCGCTACAATTTCCTAAATCGAAATGCAATTGCAGCAACAATAATTTCAACTAAACAATCAAAACGCAATGAAGAAATCTAGCTTAAGAGCTCATATTTACGAATATTTACGACGACAAAACCCGCAGACAAGCGAATTTGTGCTTAACGACATTAAAGCGTAGACGCAGTTTAAATCCCCAACATTTAATTTAACCTTTATTTCAAATTTCCACTTGGGGTTTATTATAGCGTTCTCGATTTACACTAATTAAAGCTTTTGCAGCGTCATCTGGTACGCTAGAATGGCTCGAAGAACGGTCCGTAATCTCTGTGTGTATATGTATATAAACGACTGCACCCTCGGTACAAGCAACCCCTTGCTTTTAAGTGTTGCCAGCCCCTTTTCCCAAATTTCGTTTAATACTGGTGCACAAGCAGATATTTAAGCCCAATGAAAAGGCGGATTAATTATTTAGGGAAAGACGAGTAATAGGCGGGGGTGACTCTTATAGTATTTCAAACGAAATAGTGATGTTTAAAAGGCTGTTTACGAGTTTAAAAGCTTTTGTGTTTATATCCTATCTAAACAGGGCATTTAAATAGACTCGGTTAATGAGATAAGGATAGACTGGGATAAGAATTAGGCTCATTTAGTTTGGCGATGAAAAGCATACTAAAGTAAGATGTAATTCTTAAAAAGTGTGCTTGTTTACTTAAAATAAGATGACTTTTGATTATTCCTAAACAAGACATTTAAATTGTTGCAATAGATTAAAAAAAGTATCGCAGTTTAAGAAAGAAGATTTCTTAGATTATGTTTAAAGGTATTTAGGGATAAAGATTGTTAAGTTGTTAGAAGAAAGTTGAAATTTATATTGTGGATTAGCAAATCAAAATAAGTTTTTTAATATTAAATCTTAAATTAATTTGTTTAATAATAAAATTAAATCTTAATTTCACTTCCGTGTGAGGCGTGTTAGTCGGACATTTTTTTTTCGTGTTTTTATGTGTGGAAACTTAAGATTTCTGACAGAAGTATATGAAATCCATGTTGGCATGATATTTTTTATCTTGTTAATTATATAGAAAAATTAAGAATTTTTGCTATGAAGGTCTGATAAATCATTCTGATATAATTTTTTATTTGCGGAAAATTCTAATAAATATATGAATTTGTGTCATAAATATCTGAAAATCATTTTCTTTATATGTTTTTTACGTTATAATTAATTTTATGGAAAAATTAGGAATATTTGTCATTAATATTTGAAAATCTATTTTGGTAAGACTTTTTATTTGATGAAAATTCAAATATATATCTATGAATATATTTGAATACTTTAAATGAAATATATATATAATATGAATCTATGAATATTCATAATATGAATATATTCATAAATTCCTAATATGAATCTCTGAATATACTCATAAATTGATAAAATAAATTATAAATATTTTTCAAAAAATCATGATGCTGATTTGTTTTGACAAGATTTTGTTGTTGTTAATAATTTTAATAGAAAAACATAAGACGTATGTAACATTTCTGTTACATACGATTTGAAATCAATTTTAATATCATTTTTTAACTCTGCTATTAATTCAATGAGAAAAGTACGGATTTCTCTCATAAATATTTGAAAATCAATATTATGAGTATTTTAAGTTGCAATTGAGAAAGACAATTCGGGTTTCTGACATAATTATTTAAACTAGTGGGTTGCGCCCCCTGCTCGCTAACTCTCGCCAACCCCCGAAAATTGCTACGCAATCTTATATGGTTTGCTTCGCTCGCTACTCACTTAGGTTCATTGCAAATACACAAAATTCTAAGAATTCAAAACAATCATTCAAATCCATATAACAACTTTTTTAAAGAAAATTACATCTTTTTAGTAAATACTAAGTCATTAAAATAAATTTGAATTCAAATGAAGGACATATAATTCGCTAAACCTATTAGAAATGTGCTATAGTATAAAATATTAAAGCGTAACAGCACGACTGAGACTCATTTTTCAATGAATAACTAATAACAATAATAAAACAAATAAATTCGTGATATAAATCAAAAATCGTCAAATAAATTCGTAATATATAAATTCACGAAAAGAAGCGCTTTCGACAAAATACTAAAATAGAGATCTATCGACAAAGACTACTTACTTCTGCCTATCTAAAGGTTATTTCAATTTCCGTTTTTAAGAGTGCTATACGTTGAGCCACTTCAGCTAGAGCGGCAATCATTTTTTATCGGCAATCATTGGTCGATTTTCTTGCGTTGCCATTCTGGGAATTGTAATGAGGCTTTTTTTGTCACCGAGTAAGAGAAATATAGATATAAATTTTATGGGAATTTTTTACATTGTTGTTATTGATATGAGGAGAATACGGATTTATGTTATAAATATATGTTTATCAATTTTGATGCTTTGTTATACTGTTGTAAATTACTAGTAGAGAAAACGTTTTATGTTTGTCATAAATATTTTAACAACATTAAAAATCTATCTCATCAAATTGTTTTTAATTCCATAGAGTACTGTTATAAATGACTGAAAATGAATTTTAGGGGATTTTTTTTTTGCTTTTGTTTCTATTTTTATAAAAGTGCAAATTTTCTGCCATAAATATCTTAAATTAATGAATGAATTTTGGTATAATTTGTTTTTTAGAAATTTTATGATAAGAATACATATTTCAGCCTTAAATGTTTAAAAATAAAATCTATGGGAGCATTTTTTGTTGTTAATAATACTACAATAAGATTAAGCCAGTTGAGCCTTTTTAAAACAAAAACGCTTAACACGAATTTTCGCTTAAAACGAAAGGAAATAGTTTCTCTGTCAAGCTCTCTCGGAAAAAATAATATTTGTATCACTTAATGTGAACATAAAATAAACATCTCCCGTTTAAGATGGGTAAACATTGCACCTAATAAAAAGGAATTGTGAACCCTTACGCCGATCTTCCTCGTTGGAACAATTATATCACTGTTCCTGAACTGGACACGTAAAAAGATATCTGCTTTTGTTAACTGCTGAGAGAGATCGCCTTTAGTTCATATCAATCTGCAATTAGTGACGTTATCAACCGCAAAGCTAAAAAAAAAATTATTATTTTGAATCTCAATAATTCAATTAGGTTCAAGAGTGAACACGTGACCTTTGCTAAAAATAGAACGAATTGGCTTCAAGATTTAGCTGTCTTTATAACCAATTATCACAAACATAATGCAAATTAAAAATGAAGATTTGGAAACAAAACATAGATAAAACCTAAGTAAATGTTACGTTTATATCTTATATGTACAGCAACTCATATTTAAAACTAAACTAAACTCAATGGCACAACAGCCCATAGAGGGCCCAGGTCTACTGTGCCCATCTCAGTTTTCCTGACCTTGGGCTCTGGGGTGCAGGAGCAGACGTTCCGGTTAGGTAGTCAGCCGAACGCAAAACCCCCCAGTGTTTAGTTCCCAAGCATGCTTGATACTCATTTATCGACCAACTGAAGTGGTGAAAGGCTGAGTCAACCTTGCCCGGCCCGAGGATTGAACCCAAGACCTGTGGCACAGGAGCGCGAAGCGCTACCACTCAGTCACCGGGAGTCCAACTCATATTTAAGCCTACAATTAAAATCACTTAAACATAAACATTTATTGCTAATATATAGCACAAATATATTTGTTATTTATTAAATTAAATAAACGAGTAAAACTATCAAAAAATAACAAAATTCACGGAGAATTATTTAAAGTTCAACTATTAACTTTAATTTATTTTTGAAGTAATATTTTTTTTTAAAAAATCTGTGACTAGTGAAAAATTTAAAATAAAATAATGGTAATAATAATACAAAGAAGATATTTATCTTAATTGTTCAAAAAATTAAAACAGTAATTGTAAAAAATTAAATACAAGAGCTATGATTAAAATAGTTTAAACTAGATTTAGATACCAATTGTCACAAATATAAAGCTAATTAAAATGGAAAATACAAATGGAAGAAAAACTTACAGAAAAATTTTAATATTAATTTCTCTAAATTTTTCATCTCCTAAATATTTTATTAAAAAGTCATGTAGATTCATACAATAAATATTATTTAAAGCTTAACATATATTGCTAATTTATCAGACAAACATTTTCATCATTTATTAAAATAAATTTGCATGTTATTAATGATTAAAGACATGAAAAACTTAGTCCAATGAAAAAATAGCATTTTTTCTCATAAAGGCTATATATCAAACTTTTGGTACATGTTCAATATGATTTATATTTCTACAAAATCATGAATAAACACTAGGGTGCCTAGATTTTTGAGCAAAAATAAGGAGAGAAAAAAAAACAAGTTAATATAATAAATGCCATTTTTCTTCAGAAGGCGTGCGATAAAAAAGAAGAACTTTTTTTCATAAAACTTGCATAAATATTGATAAAAAAAGAGCTGCACTTCTTTAGCTTGCTGAATAACTCCAGTATTATTATTCATTAAGACATCAATATTTAAAACTTGGCTGAGAAATATTGAATAAATTACAAAAGGTTGTGGTGTTAATGATTTTTCAATACTTTTACAAAGCGTTGATTGCTGTTTCGCCGATGTATTGATGCCAAACATTGCCAAAATGATCACAACTCGTAAAAAATAAAATAAAATATACAAGAAATAACCAACGTCATTAATGCTAAATAAGGTATTTATTCCAATACAAAATCTGAGTTTTACTTTTGAAAAGAAAAAAAAACAATAGTTTTTTTTTTGTTTCTTAATAACTTTCCTATATTCTGACAAAATCAAAGAGAAGCAATTAATTCTTTTTTTTTAACGGTGAAAATAAGTTCATTATTTTTAATCAAAATTCAAAAATAGTTTATAGTTTATTTTACATGTTGAAAGACTAATAATTATGTTAGCAAACATAAAAATTTTTAAAAAAGTTATGCAATTTTGTAATGCTTTACAATGCGGATATAAAAGCTGATTCCAGAACTTAACGTGTAGTTAGCACAAAATAATTAATATATTTAAGCTGAATCCTAGGCCATACATCTATGGCTAATCACTTGAACCTATGAGATTGATTTTTAGTACGTGAAAACCCAATCATTGGAACAAAAGTTATTCAGGGGTATATATTTTTTAGACAACTGTATAGTTATATATAATGTAACACAGAATACATTATATATAATGTATTCGATGTAAGTAATTATTTAAACAAATCATTGTAACCTTGGTAATTGTAAAACTGCCATATCTCAAATATGGCAGAGGTATTTTAATATATTTTAGATTTTCAGTTTTCCAATAGGGGTACGGCTCCCTAACTTAACTTTTCATCTTCTGTTTCATATTGGAATTAGTCTAATTTTTTAAATAGTAGAAATAATTTTTGTAGTTTTCATTTCAGTTTCTGATTTCGATTTAAATCAGAATAATTTCAAATCGATATCGTAATTTTTTAATTATTTAGCTCTGAAATTAGTACACATTTTGAATCAGTGAGAACGACAATCCTTGTAGAATTTTTTTTCAGCTTTCGATTTTTATTGAAAATAGTGCAATTTTTAATCTGTATTTATTTTTTTAGTTTAAAAAAAATATCTTGTGCTTTTTTTTAATTTTTATTTAGCACAGGAGCTTGTATGATTTTTAAATAGGCAAGAACAACGATCCCGCTAGTTCTTTTTTCAGCTTTCGATTGTTTGAGAGATTAATCGATTTTTTTTAATTGATAAGAGCAAATCATACTGTTTTTATTTTTCGGCTTATTATGAGCAATAAACTGAAATCAGTTGATTTTTTAAATTATTCAACTCATGTTTCTTCTTTGAAGTGTGACAAACATTGCATCATTATATAATTTTTAATTCTTTTCAAAAACGAGATATTTTTTAGTAATTTTAGTATAATCTTTATTTTACTTTTACTTCTGTTTATTTCTTCATCTCAAAATTTAAATTGACCCCTGTTTGGTGGGGAAAAAATAACAAATTCAGATTGCGGTGATCATAAAATTGCTGAAATTTGTATTGCCGTTCGGTACGGAACTCCAATTTAAATTAAAGCACTCCAACTAGTAAGAAAAGTGGTCAAAATCTATATTGCAAAATGTGCACTTTTTTAACAAACATACGATTCAGTTGAAATAAACATAGTAAAAAATGATAAATTTGACCCTTCTTTACAAACTTTCACTTTATTTTGAAATAAAACAAATATTAAAATACCTGAAAGATGAAAAAAAATGCTTTATACACGTAACATTGTAGAGCCTTTATGGTCATTATATTGTTTAAAGAATTTAGGTGATTAAATACAACAAACTTTTTAGTGGTTAGAAAACTTCATCTATAGCATTTAGAAAATAATTAGGGTAAATAAATTTTCCTTTTTTCGGAGTTTTAATTACTACTAGACTTTTCCGCTACCTGAACGATTACTTTGAATTAGAAATTAGCTTTATAATTTCAAATTTGTACCACTTAGAATTAAATAAAAATGCTGACCAAATTTCTAATAATGAAAATTTTAATTTCTCGACAGATCAACTGGTCTGCTAATTGTTAGCTCCAGAAAGTTAAATTTATCACAAAATAAATTTTATTTTTAAACGAATACCTCTTAAAGATCGAAATAAAAATACTTCATTCTCTATAAAAGAAAAGCAGACGATTTCGATACGAATTCTTTTTCTCTGCCACATTTGAAATGAAGCGAAAAAGGAAATTGTCGTCTGCAATTTTCATGGAATGTCGTTTTAATTACACTCTAATTAACAAAAGCATGAAAACGAGAATGGTTTAATTTCCTTCCTCCAAAAATCTCTCGTGTACTTTATTTCTTCTCTTTCTTATGGATCTTTGGTGACCAAAGACGAACCTTGATTATTTTATAATTGTTCCTGCGAAAATAGCGCGAGCACTATTGAAGCAAAAGTCTTTGATCTTATGGACAGAGTTTAAATTAATCTTTCCTTTTAAGTCGTAGGATTATTCTTTTTTCTTTACTTGGAAAACTGTAAAATGAAAAGCCAATTCATCTGCTTATTTGACTTTTGAGAATAATAAGAGAAGAACTTGAGAGAAGGAGAAGAAGCCATATTAAAAGATATTTTAGAACTTTAATTAAATACAGACTGCTTAATACATCAATACTTGTTCTTAATCACATTAAGTGTTTTCTTTTTCAATTTAGTCATTTTTTAATCTCTAACAATTAATTAAAAATGAAATATTTTACTAAATGAGTGCTACAATCTGGAAGAAACGACTATCTTTTCATTCAAAATGATGACTTTGAAGATTTTAGGAAATAATAGAATTGATATTTTATTAATTTTAATACACATTTGTTTTATTAATATTCTTTTGAAATGAAAGAATGATTAAAATAAAAATTTTCTTGCGTAACGAACATTCATGCGTTTACTTCTTTTTTTTTTCTCTATTCTTTCATGGCATACATTTGGTGACTTTTTACAAAAAGGTATTAAAAATAAATCAAGGTAAAGACAAACTAGGGGTTACGAAGATTGAATGATACAATAGAGTTCCATCAGCCATGAAGGCTCAGGAAATAGAGCGTTCGCCTTCCAATGAGGTGAACCGGGTACGAATCCCAGAGATGACTAGTCGATACAAATTCCGCATCCGGCTTGCACCAGCCACAGTGCTGACTTGAAATATACTCAGTGGTAGACGAATCATGGATTAGAGTCCCCTTGCCATCAGGTTTACCGTGGGAGGTTTTCGTGTTTATCCTCTCCATGTACCGCAAATGAGGGTTATTTCAATCAAACAAGTCCTCAACGATGGCAAATTTCTCCCAATACTTGATTCTGGAGTTCCTTGTCTTCTGGACTGAGTTCAAAATTACAAAGCTACGGAGTTGAACAGTAGTAGTCGTAAACCCAAAAATCGGGTCGGCTGATTAACGATGGTTATAAAATTTTAAAAAATTAACATTCCATCAAATTATAATAATTCTAGATTTTTAGGTGTCTTCAGGTTAATTGGGTACTTGCACTTTAGGAAGATGATCTCCCATACCCTCACATGTGACTTATGACGACAGCGTCAATTAATCTTTGTCAGCAAAATAATTCTTCCTCGTCTACTTCTTGTACTTTGTACTTCTTGTACACGTCTACTTCTTGTTTGTGTATTTTATTGTAACCTTGATAAATATTTTTTATACCAGGTTTATTTTTGTTTCATGTATCTGGCAACTTCTATGCATAATTAGTTTGTTCATCTTCCATATGGGTTCGTGCCCGTCTTTGTGTTAAGTCTCTGTGTAAATATATAGTGAAAGAATTGAAATCTTTGAGAAAGAATCTTTGTGAAAGAATTTAGAATGTGTCACTTAGGAGAATTGACACTTGACGGGCTGGGCTTATTTGAAATAGAATGGAAAGAACCGTTGCTAACGTAAACAAATGCCACGCTTCAACAAGCAATCAGGGTTGAGATACCTACACTACGTCACTTGCAGGTTGCCCATTATGCATTTTGAAGACAATTTCGATTTTTTTTTTTTTTTTTTAAGTAAGAAGCAAGCAAAGTGCTTGACTGCTCATTATTTTATAGTCAGATTGATTCATAAAGCCGGAAATGATAAAAATAAGAAAAAACATGAATTCAGTGTCAGAAAGTTAAAGTGTTATTCAGTTATAGTGCATCATTAGTGTTATTTTCTTACATAAAGTATTTTAAAACTGTAAGTTTTAGAAAATTGATTTGAATATAATTAATTAATGGAATAACTAATCCTGAGAGAAAAATAAATAAAAATTCAGAGTTTTAATTATGGAAAATAAAATGTCTTGAGTAATTGGATTATAACTTACAGTTTAATAAATAAATAGAAAAATTAGAAGCATAATGCCGAATAATAATTTGCAAAGCTTTACAATTTTGACCAAATTAAGTTGTTGAAATGGCATATAAAACCTTGTATGAGAATGTGACTAAACTCAAATGAGCATCGGCAAGCTTTATATTAACTTCTGAGTTATAATTAAAATGTATGAAATAAAATGCATCTAGATCTAACTTTTACTGAATCCTTTTTCATTGGAAATGTTAAAAAGACTGGAATATGCTATATCCATCTATATATAGCAATGTACCCATCTCTAAATATCTTATACAGCAATGTATCCAACAATAAGCAATAAGAAAAATTTAGAAATTCATCAAAAAACTTTTAATTTTTCTTTCACCAGTTTTGGTTATTTCATAAAAATTCTATTTGCATAGCAACTAATTTAGTGGTATGTTATAATGATTCCGGCACTCAAATAAGTATAAAAAATTTGTTTATACAGATTTTATACTATTTTTCTTGTTAAATGTCGTGATATTTTTAATAAGTCTTTAAATGTTTTTAAAAAAAATTGCTAAATTTTTCATTGTTAAAATTTATACAAGATACTAATTATTCTGTATTGCAAACCACTGTAATAGATTTTTAATATCTGCAATGTGTGTTTAAACTTAAAATACAAGATGAGCTATAATTCACCTAATGTAAGGATATCTTAAAAGGAAGGGTAACTTATAAGAGGCCTTTTAAAAACCGAAGAACATTTTGTATTTCCTCCACATTGAAGAACAACCTTTTTAGGCTATTTTGAAAGATATCGTAATATCTTATGGAAAGCTCTGTTACCTTCTTAGAAGATTTTGTCAGAAAAATCAACTGAAAATTCATAGTTGACAGTAAAATACACACAATTGAAACCATTAAAAAGATGATTATCCATTTAATAAACTTAAAGCACATTATAGGAGAAAAATAAACGTAGCATTTGTTTGTCTGCTTGAAATGTTGTATTTAATCCGAACCTAGATATGTTTATGAGATGTTTTTTGCCTTTTTTAAAAATTATTTTTTTCTAAGTGTTTTTTAAGAGGGAAACGTGGTGTTACCAAAAACCTTATCATATCTCATATCCCACATTTACTAATCGATTAATCTTAATCCGATATCGATTAATCTTAATGCTTCTCTGCCAAGTAACTTGTTTTATTTAAACGGTTTAATAGATTAATACGGATCAATTATTTAGAATTCCCCACAATGAAAGTACAAGAAATTTTTTTTGTAACTGGTTTTATGTAAAGAGTGCAACTGAAGGTGTTACGAAATGGCAACCTTAAAACAATCTTATTACTATTACCAATATTAATCAATTTAAGATTGGATGGCATATATGGTTAATTTTAAGTAGATTCTAGATTTTTATAAAGTAAATTTCTTCTGGTCTTCTTTTTACCAATATAGTCTTACGAATAGGACATATTTGGTCACATAATCTAATGCAAAAGCGCCACCACCTGCAATTCTCGCTGTCCGTAATTTTTACGAAATTCACTTCTTTGGGAGAGTGAATTAACGTACACTTTTAGTTCATTTTCAATTAGTGGATGTGGGGTAAATTATGTAGGTAAATTATTGTCTTTTTCATAAAAATTTAATTTTTAAGAAAAAATTAGGTTTTGCGCACCCCATCTGAATGTCTTATATTCTAATGCTTACATTCATTAAGTACTTAAAATATTCTTCAAATAACGTTTTCATGCAATTTACCAAAATTACCATAGATAAATATGTGTAAAGCAAGCAAAAAACTGCTTAAGTTGAATAATTTTCTCTTTCTTTAAAACTATACTTTATTTTTAAATGGAAACTAATATATGTAAACATTAAATCTTATTTAACTTTTAATTCCTTTTCAAACAAGTAATATCCGCATAACTACTTAAAAACTGCTTTTAACATTTGAAAGCCATTAATATCATACCTTTAACTAAATTAAGATGGAATTCTAAGCGTCAATATGATTAATCCGGGAAAATATTTATTGAGATTCTTATTCAAATGTTTGATTAGTTATGTTTTTACTTCTTAAACACTCTAAAGCAAACTTGTTTGAAAGGAATTTAGCTATTTGAGGATTTAAGTGTAAAATCTCATCGCGATGAAAAATATGAAATGTGTATCATTTAACTATTATTCATTAAAATTAGTTATTCATTTGCATACTTTTTGAAATATTACTGAAAAAATTGTATGGATGTATTTAAGCATTTATATATCAAAATAAATTATCTGGTGATGAAAAATTATTGGTCATGTTGGCCAATCGTTGGTCAATCTAAATAAATATAAATAACTTCTTCAATTTTGGTTTTAAAGTCATTCTTTGGCCTGTAAACAAAATTAAATTTAATATGCTTTGATAGTCTCGACGTTTATAATATTCCATGTCAGTGGTACTTAGGGCAAACAGCATTCCCATTAAAGTTTAGACCTAAAGAGCACGATAGATATGTCCGCTATCAAGAATGCGAGAAATTATTCATTGCTGCCCATTGTTAAATTTTTGAGCATATATTCAATTTCAACAATTCCAAAATTACTTCTACCCCAGTCACATCAGCTCATCTTGATTCCCTGAATTCTTGTTTTATTCATATGACAGCTAATTACCTTGCTACGCCATTAGCTCCTCATCATCTCTCCATTGCATGTGGAAATGCATTCTAGACTGATTTGCCCCTCTCGGTCACTATAGTTTTTCTTGTTCTGTTTTTTTTTCACTTTTTTTCTTTCTCGATAACTATGGTTTTTCTACTTTTTTCTCACCTTTTATTATTCCATTTTGACTGCTTTTCATTTCATATTTCAAACCACTTTTGTTCATTCACGGCTGGCAAACCTTAAAATGGGCGTCTGTTTTTGAGTGTTTATTTTTGAGGTGAATGAAGTTTTTAATCAGGTAACATCAGGTTATTAAACTAACCAAATTTAGACAAGTTAATTTTTTTTAGTATTATTTGGTATTGTTATTAAGTAATGACTGTCACTTTAAAAATATATTTTCTTGCCTAAATTTATAATATAGTTAATTTCGCCATCAAATATATATAAAGCGTATAGCCGATGGATATTTCATGATAATAAAGGACTTTACAGATTAGATGAACTCATGGACATCCCATTTTCTGAAAAATCACCCATATGCAGGGTGATTAAAAACTATCTCTCTAGCATATCGTCAACTTAATATCATGCAATTAGGATACTTAAGTTCTGTTGTTGGCACACAACTTAGAAATTTCAAAAGTTTTTGTACAGTAAAATAACAGTAATAAAAATAACATTTTTTATCTGCTTCTATGTGGTTCTACTGAGAGAACGAACTTAACTCTATCTATAGTTCGTTCACCAGGAGAGTTATAAATACGTGCATATATATATATATATATATACGTTA
>NC_092208.1:25282878-25310466 GCF_043381705.1 Parasteatoda tepidariorum | reverse complement strand
TATATATATATATACAGATAGATATAGATAGATAGATATAGATATATATATATAAAGTAAAATTGTTCAGTAAAATGAATGTTGCTGCAGAATCTTGCAGCAACATCAATAAACATAATAATTATTTTTATATGATCGTAAACACATGTTATTTCAAAACTTTACAAAACGTTATAACAAAAATCAGCCCTAAAGATATGTTTAATAACATTAGAGTTGGCAACTTAAAAGTGCTTTACTTAAAAGTGTATTACTTACAAAAATTTTTAAGATTGTTTCAGTAAAATGAATACAATTTATATGGAAAAATATGATATACTTTTCCTAATAATTAAAGAAACCTGGTTTAAATTACTTCAATAAAAAATATTCTTTTGTATTTCTTAATTTTTTTCAATGCTTTGAATATAATGAATATAAAAAATCAAAGATCAATTAGAAACTTATACGAATTACTTGATTAGGTTATAGTTTATTCATATTTGAAAAAATTTGAAAGAAAATACTCAGCAGATAGTTTGCTTTTAAAAATAAGCGTAACAAGCGTACATTATTTATCAACGAGGTGCAATGTCAAATTACATTTCATCGTCACAACTATCACCACTGGAATACTCTCTGCGTCAGAATGAGAATTGATGGAAAACGAAATATTTCTTCGACAATTCCGTCCAGTTTTCCGATAACTTTTTTTAATGTTTTCAATATGTATACAATGTCTTTTCTATCTCTCATTTCCCAATATTGTATGGATTCTAATATTCCAATATTAAAGCGATACAAAATACCATATAATATAGTATTGTGCGGTATTTTGAGTGTCTCCTGAAGCAAGATTTTGAAGACGTTATAAACTCATATCAGCAGTCGTAACGTAAGGTTTAATATCAGCCCAAACTATTTCTGTAGGATTTAAGTCACAGTGGTAAGGGGGAGTCCCAAAATATCACGCTCGTGTTCCTTTAGAAGTTTATCAATTCAAAATTCGTTTCGGCAGGTGCATTTTCAATAATTCAAACAATTTAACATTTCGCATTTTTCCATTATATTGAATCTGCTTTTTCTCTAACCACTTTCTACTTTTTATCTTTTGTTGAACTTTTAGTAGGCATAGGATTCTGCACTTTTGTATGGTAAGCAGCATTATCCATAACGATGATCGAATTCGTAGGAATATTTGCTAACAACTTCTCGATTATCCGTTTTTCAAGATTTTCTCAATGGCCGCGGTAGTCTCCAGAAGCAGATCAAGCCGGCATTCGGATTGAAAACAGATTTGAAAGCAGCATGCACTGCAGTCAGGCTATAACCAGAGCTATCTTTGGAAATAACACCATCTTTTTCATGTGTCCAACATTTTTCGAAAGAAGTAAACAACTTTCCTCTTATCTTCGCGAAATTTTTCAATTTTTCTTAGAAACCGAAATCTCCAGTTGACAATGTGTGATCATTCCATTAATGTATGTCTCTGGCTTTTGCAACGTTTATACTGAAAACCTGCAATATGGAGATATTTCCTCGGATTTCCACTTATCAGGGAAAACTCATTATTTCCTTCATCTCAGGGAGCAATCGGGATAACATAAAACTCATTCACTGCGTATCGAAGAACATGGAGATCAAAATTTTCTAAAATTGCATTTCTACAATCAGGCCGCTTACAATGTTTTCTCGGTGAGGATAACTGCCCAATATAAATATCTCCTTTTTTAATTCGCTTAATTGCTCGAAGCAAAATGCCAATATCTGCTGCAACACGTTTCTGAACTTGTGAAGTGAGAATTAAAAACATTCCCATTCTGGCTTCATCTTCGCAAAAAATTTTTAACATCATTTATTATATCTCTCGCTTTTGAGTAAATTTGCTCTTTTTGAGACATTTTGCAGGTAAAGCAGTAGTTTTTAAAATATATTTAACAATCTAGAGTAAGGAAAGGTATAATAGGAGATGTTAAAGGTAAGTAAGTGACAGAAAAAAATTCACTGTTTGTGTTTCGCGCATTAAGGGTTGCCTCAATGTCAAGCTCGGAGATGTTTTCTCCAATTCCCCCCACCCTGAAATGAACTCTGTGTCCGAAAAGGTCGAGCCAAGTGCCAATTCATGGTGAAGGAACTATACCGTAGCTCGGCAATTGAACTATCTTATTAGCTGTCTCTCAAAGATTTTATTATTATTTATTTATTATTTATTAAACAAATGCCTGCCATTGACTATTAGGCTTCTAGCTCTCCAGTACTTCTTAACAATACAGTCAAAGTCCTTTAGTGCAGAGCGCGTATCCAAATGAGCAGCAGTCATGGCTTGTCCAGAGTTACATAAAAGGCAATATGATGAGGTAGTCAGCTTGAGGCGAAATGAATGAGAACCTAGACAGTCATGTCCGGTTAAAAGTCTAAACATGGCCACCGCAATAGCACGGGGTGAATCCGGAGGACAGTGAGTTCCAAAGGGCACATTCCAGGACTTATCTGTAGCAGTGTGAGATGCCAAACAATGGAATGATTGTTTGATGATTGATTCCAAGTTAAATAGAATGGAAGGACAGATCTCTACACGATCTCTGAAGAATGTAAGTTTTTTTTTTGGCCAAAAAGTCAGCCATTTCGTTTCTTCGAAGACCACAATGGAATGGGACCCATTGAAATGCAACACTTCCCTCAATCCTCGTCAGTTCTCCACAGCTCAAAACAAGGGAACTACTATTTTCTGGGTCAAAGATTTTATTACCTCCTGAAATGTTAATTCGATATTTTAATTTCTCCCAAGAAAACCCCAACATACATAAAGCTTTCCTTTCTAATTTCTATAGTGATTTTCAATTAGAAAGACGCGAGAAAAAACTACACATATACAGCATTGTTTTGTCTTAAATGATAAAGCTTTTTAGAGTTTGTTTGCTTTTAAAGGTTTTTCTGTTGTTTCAAACTAAAAACTTAGAGAAACTTTCAACATAATAAATCTGCGAAATTCAAAGCCGGTTGCACTAGGCATCGTGTAAAGTCAATTAATGCTATTTTATCTGTTCACTGGTGAAACTTTGTGCTTATTCAAACTTCCTGAACAAAACAATACAAGAGACAATTGAATCCTCGTTTACTTAATTTTAGAACTTGCTCGGATCGCCTCTAATATTGTTTCGATTTAGAATTTGCTAAGATTGCATCCTAACTATTTTGTTCAGAAACTCTCTGGGATTTGGCTCTGTAAATGTTTCGTATAGGATGTAGACAAGATTGTCTCCTCTAACGTTTCACAAAAGAACTAACTAGAGATGGCTTTTCTCTATTATTCTGATTAGTAAATCTCAATGATTTTCTCCCCAACTGCTTCATTCTTGAACTTTTTGTGATCACCTTCTTTATTTTATCTTTTAAAATTCGTAAAGGTTTTTTCTCAGTTGCTTCGTTCAGAAACTTCTCAGATTTCGTTACACTATTGTTTCGTTTGAGAATTTACTAAAATTGTATACAGTACTGTTTCATTGAGGAAATTTACACGGATAGCTCACCAACTGTTATGTTTTAGAAGTTATAATAAAGCTTGCCTCTTCAATTGTTTTATTTTCAAATTTAAAATGATCGCGTCATCAGTTTAATCTTTTAAGAATTTGCCAGAATTTATTCTCTATTATTTGGTTTAGAAGCTTGCTTAGATTCGTTCTCCTATTGCTTCAGTTAGAAACTTGCTAATATTAGCTCCTCTATTGTTTCAGTCAGAAACCAGCCAAAATTAGCTCCGCTATTGTATCATTGGGAAACTTGTCAGGAATAGCTCTTCGGTTGTTTTAATTAGTTTAATCTTTCTTAGTTCTTTATTTAATCTTTAATTAGTTTAATCTTTTATTAGTTAATTAGTTTGATTAGCCTAATCTTTTCGTTTAGAAACTTGCTAAGATTCGTTCCCCTATCGTTTCAGTTAGAAACTTGCCAAGATTCGCTCCTCTATTGTTTCAATTAGAAACCAGCCAAAATTAACTCCGCTATTGTATCATTGGGAAACTTGCCAGGAACAGCTCTTCTGTTGTTTCATTTAGTAATTTGCTAGGTATAACTCTACTATTGTATTGTTCATGAAGTTGCAAAAATTGTCTCCTTTGATTGTTTCATTTTCAAACTTAAAATGATTACTTTCTTAAAGGTTATCTTTTGATAACTTGCTGTGACTTTCTCCTCCTTTGTTTTTTTTAGGAACTTGCCGGAATCAGTTAATTTATTGGTTTTTTAGGAAATTGCCGTGATTGTCTTTTCCATTGTTTTATTTAAGAAATTGCTAGGTATAACTTTTTAATTATTTTGTTAAAAAAATTGCAAACACTGTCACCTCAATTGTCTGATTTACGAACTTACTAGGATCAACTTTTCTATTTTATCTTTTTAGATTTTATCCTCCATTTTTTTCCCTACAGGAACTCGTCACAGTTATCACATCTGTTGTTTCCTTCAAAAATTAGCAAAGAAAATTGTCTTTTTTTTTGTTAAAAATCTTTTCAAGGCACCAATAATTATATTTTAAAAACGTTTCATCACTGTTCTGGGTGTTTCCAATCTACCCATACAATGAAAACTAAATCTAGACGATTTTTAGTTGCTCGTCTGTTATAAAACATAAAAAATGAACTGATTAAAAATTATAGCAAAGATTTTTTTTTGTATAAAATCTTATTATTTTATAAAACTGTTTTGATAAATCATTTTAGTTTGATAAATTATTTCAGTCCTTTGTTATATGTTTATAGTTTTGCTTTCGTCTTCTGGTAAACTTGGCATAAATGCACAAAGATTATCTCTCTTTCACTCTAAAAAATTTATCTTAATAAAATATTCCTGGCTTCTGTTTCTAGAATGACTTTTAAGAGAATTGAAAAACTGACAATTCACAGGTGGTACGTCGAACTCAAGAATCGGAAAAGGAAATCAGTTTGTTTTTTCCTACATTTCAAAACATTTTTCGTGATTTTTATACCTTTATGTGTGGGTAAAACTGTGAGTTAAGTCCTATTTTGTTGCACATATATGACGAAGTGACTCGATATTATTTTTTACTTGTCTATAATAATGTAATACTTTAATAATATAATATATTAATGTAATAATAATATAATATAATAATGTAATAATAATAAGATGTTTTCNATATGTTATAATAATATATCATAATATTATAATAATAATATTATAATAATAATAATATTAATAATAATATGAACAAAAAAAGATCGTTAAATATGATTATGATTGTTTAACGTAACCCCCAAAAAAGATGAATTTGTTTCATGTTGTTTACAACAACAGTGTCTCAATTGCATTAAAAAATGAAAACTAAAGTAAAGTATAAAACATAAGTATTATTAAACAACAATAACACTAAATAAAATAGAAGAATCTAGTTACAAGATGGTGGAATAATTTAGCTTGTGACGTTTTTCTTTTCTTTACCAACAAACAGAAGTTCAATATTACATTTTTCGGACTTAACTGTTTTATTCTTTTCTTTCATTTAAACAAAAACTAATGAAATACATGTAATTAACGTATGCACATTTAATTAAATAAATAAACAGAGCAATTTTCTTATCACTTGCTACTATCATGCACATTATATATTTCAGTTTAAAAGATTAAAAAACTTAAAAGAAAATCATTGTCTTTACTGATTTTTAAAGTTCCCACAAATTAAACTAGGAGGTGCAACGAAAAAAAAGAGCATTAATAAAAGAAATTATACCAACTATTTTTTGTAGTTATTATACAAATGTAGTTATATATCAAACTTTAGAATCAAATTTTTATTAATTTCTTGGGAAACAAGCATTTGTTTAACATATTGTCCTGAATTTTATTATGTACTGTTCACCATGTGGCAAACAGCAGCATGAATAATTGAAATAAGCTTTCTTGCTCTTAATTGGATGCCTGAAACGGACGTAATCGTAGGTAAAATGAGTATTTACCTCACATAAGTGAGCTCCACTTCCAGGCTGCCAGTTGTATCTTCTGCAATTTATTATCCATTTCTTTCTTCTTCTCCCATTTGAAGGAAATCAGAACATACGAAGGCCTTTTTTTGAACTGTTTGTACAATTTACTGCCGCACAACCACCCATATCAATAATTTTAGGTATCCAAATAGTCTTCAAACTCTCACGTTAATACTAACATAAAGTTAACTTGCGAACTTGTTTGCTCCTGCATAGTTGATAGTTCAGCTCTCATAGTATAGGAGCCTTAGGTAAACCATGTCATCAGTTGATTTAGAAGCCAATCAGGTGCGACACACACGCGTGACGTTACTTACAGATCCAATTTAAATCTGCTCCGAATTCATGATTAGGCGTAACACGATTAGGAATAATATGATTAGGCGTAATCACCGCAAATAACATGATTAGGCGTAATCACTTCACTTCTCAAGTTGCAAGTACCGAAGTCCAATAGCTTAAAAAAGTAGACCGAGTCAAGCTTTTTACTCTTACGGCTTAGTAATCAGATACTTTCTAAAATCGATGAAATCATTTTTGCACTCTTACAAGATAGTCATTTTTAGATTGAGCTCATTAAACTGATTCATAAGGTATTTTTGAGGTTTATATGAAGTTGTTTTGAGGTGTCAAAGTTAATTTTCTAAAAAAAAATACCTTTGGAAACACAAAGTACTGTTCGAAGGCCGACATAGCCTGGTTGGTAAGGCGTTGGGCCCATGTCCAAGAAGTCGTAAGTTCAATCCTCGCCCACCGAAGACTCCCCGTGTAGTAAATGGTAACTGGTGCATGCTAAATCTATTGGGTCACAAAGTCCTCCAAGTTCCCATAACAAATCGATCCCTCTAAGTGTACTGAATGAGAGATTGATCGTTCTCTGGTTCAGGTCAATATTACGATCTGCGGATGAATGACTGGATCTTTGAATAAATCCGCCTTATAAACGGGTTGTGACGTGTGTGCTGCTGCTGACGTTTTCGTTGCCATTAATAGAGTCACTGAAATATAATAAACTCGCCCTCTGCTTAAACAACTGTTCGATATCGAAAGCAAAAACTACCACTTTCGATTTTGCTTCCAAAATGGATGATAAGCTGAAATGTTCATTTTTTTCAATTCTAAGGAGGCCATGAACCCTGCTAAAATAACCCATAACCTTTTCTCTAATTCTATTCTTATGTAGCGCCCAAGCGCAAATGCGCGGAAGGTCTTCGGGTATGAAAATATAAAGCAACTGAGCTATGTCACCTTTATGACTGCTGATGATTTCAGTTTGCTTGACGCACCAAAAACAATGGTAAATCAGCAAAAAAAATTAAAAAATTTAGATGACTAAAATTTATTACTCAGGTTTATAATCCGTTATCTAATTTATTGCGAATTTCGCAATGTTACTGCTGTCTTTTATTTCGAAATTACTCTAACTGAAAATGTAATAAATTTCCTTTTGTTGCGAAACTTCATGTTATATCTCAAGATATTCTAAATATTAAATCACGAAATCTTAATTTATTCCTTGCATGCATATCACGTCCTATTTTTAAAATTACATCGAACAGCAGATAATAATGCAAGCAAAAGATATGTAAACTCTGTTATCTTTTCAAACCAAGAACTTAACGTAACAACCCAAACTCTACGGATCAACTCGACTTAAACTAAAATTCGATTAGCGTTCCATCCATGCATTCCAAGAGAGGTATTAAAGTTATAAGTTCATTAGCCAAAGCCAGTCCTGTATAATAATATTCCGTTGCAGTCGCTCTTGGAATTAAAAATTTATCTCATTATATGTGTCATTTATTCAGAATGATTATTCTGGGAGAGGAGCAAGGCATAAGTAATGTTACCTATTTGAGACACTTTTACTTGATTTTAAATTGCAAGATAAATTTTTAAAATATTATAATTTGGTTTGGCGATACATTCATTTACAATGTACATAATTATGTGCATTAATAAGTTTTTAGATAAATAAAATGCCTTCAAATATGCTTGCGAAAGAACTGAAATTTTTCTTTTGATTTTTCATGAACTTAAAAAACGTTATTTTACCAACTGGGTTAGAAAATAAGTTCCCACTGTTTTTTTTTTTTATTTGTTAACATTCTACAGTCATTGGAGGTTTTTTTTGGAAATATTGTTTTAGATAATTTAAAAGAGGATGTTTTAACCTATGAACGTATGTTTTGCCTCTAGTCCATTTATGGTAATTTTTAGAACATTAAAATGGAGTGTTAAGTTATGTGGCTGGGTGGCGCAGTTAGTCGTCGGCCTTCTGAGCCCAAGTCTGCGGGTTCGATCCCCGGCCCAGACACCGGATTTTCGGGATGCAGAAAATCCTCAGCGGCCATGTCGTATGATTATGTGGCATGTAAAAGATCCCTGGAGTGCCTCATTGGCTCTTGGCATTTCTAGAAAAATTAAATTCCTAGTGCACTTTAGCATCCAAATAGAGTCTCGGTGCTGCCATCTAGTGTGGCAGAAACTAGACGTCGAAATTTGGTGGCCAACGGTATCTCACCCATTGTGGTGGTCCTGAAAAAGTAGATACCACTTCCGGAGAACGCACTAGGTCTGCTCATCGGGAAGACTGATTTTGCAGCTCATAGGAAATAAAAAGTTATGAAAACTGAACATTTTCAACAACTCCTTCTTTTTGCTCTTAATCAGAGTTCTAAGGACCAAAAAGCTGATCGCGATATTTGTGTCGTACATGCAGAGGGTCTGGGTATGAATAGCTAAAAGGACCGCTAGAGATTGTTTTGCCAGGTTTAACATTTTCCTCAAAGAAAAATTCACAATAAACAACAAGGGAATTGTCAAAAAAATGCTCCCACACTTCAAGCTTTTAAAAAAGCATTTAACAAAAATGGGTGGCAGCTTCGATGCCAACCCAATATGTTGACCTTTGACATTGTTGATCTTTTGCGATTACCCGATACGTAGACTGTGATAGGAAATAAGGATAGATTATACCAGGCCTTTTCTCCGGCAGGCAAACGTTTAAGTAGTGAAATCAATAAATACCTATCAATCAATCAAACTGTCCGCATTATAGCGCTTGAGCACTTGGCATCATAAATTTGCTGCCAAACGAAAAGTTTTCTATAATAAATTTAATTTTTGTTTCAAAAACGACGCTTAGAATCATTTTTTTAGCTCCATATATATACTTTTATTATGCAATAACCATATCTGAAATAGGACACTCATATTTAAGGCTCTTCGCTTAGTGCGTTAAAATACGATGATTTGGCTACAAGTTATTCAAGATACAACGTTTTTATTTTGCGCATTGTTGTGCATTGAAAAGTTTTCTCCAATAAATGTAATTTTTTTTCATTCAAAAACTACGCTTAGAACCATTTTTTTAGCTCCATATAATATATACTTTTATTATGTAATAACCATATCTGAAATAGGACACTCATATTTAAAGCTTTTCGCTCAGTGCGTTAAAATGCGATGATTTGGTTACATGCTATTCAAGATGCAACGTTTTTACTTTGTGCATTGTAGAAATCATGGTTTTTTTTATTTGATTTTATTGTTTGTCATAAGTATTCTACTACGTATATTTTAGATATGATTTTTTTTGTATCTCGAATATAATGATAATTTTTTTTCTCCATATTAGAAACGTTGTAAAAAATGTTCTACACAATATTTATTTAATGACGGTAAAAAGTTAATGAGTTAAAAGAATGAACCCGTTGCTGTTCCAAATTATATTTTTCAGCGTTTAGTTTAAAGCAAATTAAACCATTACCGTTCAATAATAACCAGATAAACCATTCCTCTTCTAGCCAATCAACGCATCTCCCCAGGCGGTGAACATATAATCAACTGTTGACTCTCTCGTTTGATAGTACTGCTCTATACAGCTAAAGAAGCCTACAATTGTGTTATTATATAGCCTACATGCCATGTCCTCGCTGCTGTAGGCCGTTATCATGCGAAACTGCAGGCACAGATCGTTTATTTAGGCTTCATCGAATCTTAATTCATTTCTGGGACAATTGTTTGAGACTTCGGAATTTCTCTTCGCAAATACCCTTGCTTCCCATGAAAGCCTATTCAGTTGGCTGAATTTCAAACTGAGCTTCGGGCAGTTAATGGAATAGAGTGGCTTGATTCTAGCATTTGTTGTATGCTGATCTACCTAATACTCACCCAAAGCATGTGTTTGATTAAGGTTTTATTACAGGAAGATTCAAAATTGCTCTCTCCAGATTTAGTTTTGTAGTGGTGGTTTAGTTTTTAGTTGGATTTAGTTTTGTTGTTTTGTAGAGAGTCATTTAAAATTGACACTGATAAAAGTGTCAGGTTTTTAGGTTTACGATATTTAAAACGAAACATCCGAAATTTAAAATAGCGTAAAAAAGTAATTAACACAATTGCCAAAGTGTTCAAATAAACAAAATTGAGCGTACTTCATTACAGTACTGACTCTGATTAACTAAGCTCTTTCAGGTGCAATCTACTAAGCTCCGGGAACACGATACCTTTTATTAAAAAAGTATCAATATGGGATTTGGTACAATTCTATTCTTCAAAGTATATTTATAAGAAAGTGAAAACAACTTGCGTAATATCTAAAGAATGAAAGAAATATAATGTATTTTTTCCCGAACGATAAATTTTTAATCAAAATTGTATTCGTTATTTTAGTTCTGAATTTTTTTTTTTTCCATGAAACTTTGGCTATACAATCGTTATGTCCTGCTAAATAAATAAGATACGTTAAAGTAAGAAATGATTTGAAATTCTAAATGATAAATAAAAACAATTCCGAAGATTTCTAAAAAATTAAAAAAAAATCAAAACCAAAATTTTACAATTTATTTATTGTACAATGTATTACAATTTATTTAAGCTTGAAACTGGATTTAAAAATCAATACTATACTTGAATTACGATATCATGTTTACTGAATAATTCATGTTTTTTTCCTCGTTCTTTTCTCCCTTCACTCACTTGCTATATCAAGAATCATTTACAGTAGCAATTGCCTTTGCGATGCCTAATCCATAATTATGCAATTAAATTAAGCAATTTATCTGAGAAATAAAACATAACAATACAGTAAGTTTGAGGACCCATATATTGATTGATACCCATGCATACTTTGAAGACCCATGACTAAACATAAATTTTTTCGACGGATTTGGATTTTTGATCCTCTAAACATAGGGGGTAGTAGCCATATCGAAATATAGTTCCCATAGCTTGGTCAGGAGTGCGATCCAAAGATTGGACCCCATAATATTAATTTTACTTTATACTACGTATTTCGCCATATCTCTTCTGAAGTGAATTTAAAAATTTTTGCACACAATTATAAAATTTTTAATC
This sequence comes from Parasteatoda tepidariorum, assembly GCF_043381705.1. Taxonomy (NCBI): domain Eukaryota; kingdom Metazoa; phylum Arthropoda; class Arachnida; order Araneae; family Theridiidae; genus Parasteatoda; species Parasteatoda tepidariorum. The sequence continues at coordinate 25,299,130 of NC_092208.1, read as the reverse complement.
CAAAGATAATGCTGCGTAAAAAATAGATTTTTGTAAACATTTATTACTTTCTACTATTTAATTTAATAATGGTCGAAAAGATTTTGAAGTTTAAGGTATGTAATTTTTAAATCATTTTAAAGTATGTAATTTTATATGGCAAAATACAAAATGTGAGGAAAATCGGTCTAATAGTTCCTGAGAAATCGAATTTCAATCGACTACATTAAAATTCGATTTCTCAGGAACTTTTCGATCGATTTCGCTCAAATTTTGTATTTTGCCATGTAAAATTATATATTTTAAGATTATGTAAAGCACTGTATACCTTACAATTCGAAATTTTTTCGACTGTTATTAAATAAAATAATAAAAAACAATAAATATTTACTGAAACTTATTTTTTGCATGGATCTGTCTTTGGATAAACTTATTTTATAATTGTGTACAAGCATTTTTCGATTCACTTAAAAAGTTCTCGATATATGGCGAAATACTCAAAAAGTAAAATTAACATTATGGGCTCTAAATTTTGGATCGTTCACCTGACCAAACTATGGGAACCATATTTCCCAGATTGCTGCTACCTTTTACATTTTAAGGGCCAGAAATCCAAATCCATCAAAAAAAAGTTATATTTATTCGAAGAAAGTACGTTTTTGTGTCTGATTTTGTAACTTAAAATATCGTCTTAAAATATATCTACTTGTTAATTAGAATATTTGAGATCATCCCCTCGAGCTATTAAGATTGAGTCCTAGAACGTGAAGATCCAGTCATTAGATCAAAGGTTATTCAGGGTGGTACTTTTTTGCCATCTGTACACGGAAGGTTGATTCTTCCGTGAAGAGAATATTCATCTACACATTCGTCTCCATCTGAGATGATCCCATGTCCCTATTCTGATTTGAACACAATAGTTCCTCCTCATCCTATCCAAAACCATGGGTCTCTGAGTATACAATTGCACATAATAGAGACGGTTTGGAATCGTTTAAATCGAAATTCTTGTGAGGTGTAGCCTTTTGAAGGTGCCGCAGTAATAAAATGACTTTCATAATGCGATTTCTTCTGTGCTAAAGGTCGGTCTTCTTTTTTTGTTGTTGCTAGATTAAAACGCTGTCCCGACCTTCAGCATAACATTTCCAGTTTGAACATTTCCAATTTTAAGTCTAACCTCCGATTTATCTACGTTACGTTTTTAAGGATTCAGCTGAGTTATGTTTATGAGACGTCGTATTCAATTTTACAAAGCAAACAACGCGTATCAATTGTTTACAGCTATAGCCTATAGCAGGGTTTCCTGAACTTATGACTTTTGTGTACCCTTTTTAAATTTTTCGTAATCCTGTGTACCGCTATCAAAAAAAAATGAATGTTTGTTTTACTATAAAAGAATTGCATAAAAGTTAAAAATCACAACTGGCTGTTTACACCACTAATTATTAACTATTAACACTGCAAAGAATAGCCAATAGAAAAATACGCAATAGTAAATTTTCATGGCTAGCTTTGTTTTTAAATAAAAATATTTTTAAATTTTTGCTTGTTGCAATATATTCCGCATAAGAACGCGTACCCCCGTTAAACTGCTCGCGTACCCCTGGGAGTACGCGTACCACACTTTGGGAAACACTGGCCTATAGGATAAATGCTGCATATCACTTTTCACTTCTAATCTAAAACGAGCATTTTTCAACGTAACTTATAAAATTAGCATGTTGCTTACTTCGTAAACGTTACAGCTTTATATTCTTTTCTTTTTCCTTTTTTTTCAAATTGTTGATTATAAGTTTGTGTCATACCAATCTTACTGTTGTTTTGATCAATATATTATGTTAATGCCTGCATTCTAACACAATATGCATATTTTATTTACTTTCTTCAAATATTGAAAAAAAAATTGCATGTATGTGTTCTACACATTATGCATTCATTGGCANACTGGCTGCGGTCGGTGTGAGGGTGGGTGACCACTTGGATTAGACTGCGCAGGGATCGAGGGTGTGCGGTATTGTACTCGTTAAACTGTTCTACCGTAAAGCGCTCGACTTCGCGTGCAGGTCGTCGATCTACCGAAGCGGGGGTGCCATCCCCTCTGCAGAGGATCAAAATTGCGATGGCATGTCTTCGGATCACCCTCAGGGATGTTTCCCAGACCGTCGCCAATAGCCCATTGTGCAGCTCTAGTGCGACGTAAATGAACTACAACTACAACAACACATAACTTTTCACTCCTATTCAGAAACGAGTATTTTTAAACGTCACTTACAAAATTAGCATGTTGCTTATTTCGTAAACGTTATAACTTCATGTTCTTATCTTTTTCCCTTTTTAAAAAATTGTTGATTATAAGTTTGTGTCATAACAATCTTAATGCTGTCTTGATCAATATATTATGTTAATGCCTGCCATTCTAGCACAATATGCAAATTTTATTTACTTTCCTGAAACATTAAAGAAAAAATTACATGTATGTGTTCAGAAAAATATTTTTTTTAAATAACCATGTTTGAATCGTTTTTGATCTGATTAATCAAGTTGTTAGCAATATTTTAAAACTTCAGAAACTCTAGAGAGAAAATACGACACAAAAACGAAACTATTTGTTCATTTCTTTTAATCAAAAAAAAATCACTTTAGGTAGAAGTGACAATGTTTCACCTACTCCATTTTTCCATGATCCCCAAACATCACAAGTGGATGGTCACCATATTTGTCCTCGGCCCGTTTCCGATTTTTTCCCCTTTCCCACGAAGATGAACTTGTAAAACAAATTTTGCCCGGCAACAGGAGGAACGATGTGTAGGATTTAAGTGATCCTACCCCCCAAAACACCTCCATCCCTCAGAACGCGTGCCGTTGTCATGACAACACTTCATTTCCAATCATTCATCGTCATCAAGCCTTGAGCTAAAATCGCGCGCTTTTCTGATCGGGGACAAACACGGGGAACAACCTTTATCTTCCTCAAATAATAATAACAGGGGAATCATGGTGTGGGGCTGCTTCCGAACTCTTTGGAATTATCGGAAAAGGGGAAATCATGGTATAGGACAGTATCAGAGAGTCCAATCAACCATCCGGAACTCTCGAAGATTTAATTAATGGCGAGGGTCCGCGAGTCAACTTAATTGCATAGTTTTCTCTAAGCCAAAGGCTTAGAAAATTTCTTTTACTTATGCAGAGATCATTAATGTTTTGGGAACATTTGCCAAGAATAAAAAAAGAATTTGTATAAAGGGGGGGGGATGAGTGGAGTTGGTCAACAACTAACTCCCAGACAACGTTGCCGTTGGAGGAAGGAAGAGGGGAGTTTGGGAAAAAAATGATCTTGTTAAACAAGATTTGGTGAGAGTTATCGCGCTGGCTGTATTCAGGAGTGTTTTTAATTCATCAACAGGATTTTTCCTCTAAGACGTTTGAAGGAGGATGCGGATGGAGGGAAAAAAACTGGATATGATAAAGTTTGACAGGAGTTAACTAAATTATGGAGGTTTGAATAGACGGGAAAAAATGGTTCTGCCGTAATGAACTTAACATAATACAGCTCTTGAAAGTAAATTTACATATTTGGTCTTGATGTTAGGTATTAGATGGTAGAAAAAATCCATGTATTTTAATTCGAACTCTGCATCATTTATGTACGTCACAGAAAATAAACTGAAAACAGCGCAATTTTTAGTTGTTGTTATTGTTGTGGTAGCCATTAAGGCAAGGAGAGCGATTGTTCTTGTTTTCCAGTAGTGACATCTATGACAAATTCAACATCTGCCGACACCCATACGTCGCACCCGTTTTATGGGGCGGACACATTTATACATCCATTCATCCACAGATCGTAATTTTGACCTGAACCAGAGAACGATAAATCTCAATTTCATCACCCACAAAGGTATAATTTGTTATGGAAATATGGAGGACTCTGTGACCCGATAGATTTAACGTGCAACAGTCACCATTTACTACACCCGGCTGACTGGATTCGAACTCCCGTTCTGACCAACAGGAATCCAACTCCCTGCCAACCAGGCTATCCCGACCATGGTATTTTTAAGTATATTATTAATATAAGGAATGTTGAACTTTAAACAAAAACTAATTAGTAAGATAAATTTGTACTTTATTTGTACTGACAAAAAAATACGTTAAAATAAATATCGGACTATGCTCACAATGTGAGTAATAAATATTAAACTACATTATATTGTATGCCTAAATAATGCGATGTGAGTAAGAAATCCTAAACTACATTATCTTTTATATTTGACACTTACAACCTAACAGTAAGACATTTCATTTCTTTTTTATATTTTTTTTTTAAATTTATCTAATGTCGCATATTCTATATTTTTAGTACAACCTACATTCTTTACTACATTCTACAGCTCCTACCTTTAACTTTTGATAAGAACGTAACCCATTTAATATTTACCGTTACTGTGAGGACCATTAATTTTTGGAACTAATTCAAAATCAGTAAACGTGATGTTCATATTAAACTGTTAATATTGTTTAAGACTGAGTCGGATCAGAAAAAACTGCTTCCTCGAATAAATTAATCCCCAACCATAACCTTTAAAAAATTAGTTTTGGTTTTGAAATGATAAAGTGTTGATCTAAATTAATTTCTTAAATTATCATCTTTTTAAATATAAAATTTTAAAACAAAGCAGTTTTTGTAACTAAAATTTTGGGTAATCAAGTAATCGTTATATCAGGAAAAGGAAGTTATCAAAAAATGTTTTGAAGTTTAATTCCGATTAAAAGTGATTACGGATGATACAGATTATTGACCATTGCATAACCTATGAAAAATACGAATAGTTTGAGGTAGAGTTGTATTTTATGATAAATTTGTCATTCCTTCAAAATTTAAAAAAAAAAATTATAACATGCTGTTCACTAATCTACCTTATTGTATGAAATACTAAGTCTCATGCAGATTCTTAAAAAAAACTTATGAAATTTCTTTATTACATTGGCAACGAAGAACTGGAAACTGAAATAACAGATGAGCAAAAATTCACAAACATAAAAGCATAAACTTACATGTTGCAAATCTGTGAATAAAAATTCTTTTTTCACCTGGGCAGCAAAATGCTGCATCGAAATGAACAGAAATAGGAAAGAAATTAAAGAGTAAAAGCGAACAATTCTTTAAACAAACAGTTTTATATTTTTGTTCAAATTACTACTATTTATAAATAATAAATTTAATAATAACTAAAAGCTTTAAGTTCGGAACTGGAACTGCAATAATTTTACCGGGTGCCTACACCAAAGTGCTTATCCCCTGTGGAAAAGTTGTCATTGCCAAAAGGGTAAAGTACTTGAAATAATTGCTTTGCATGATGATAGCTATAAGTTTGCTTTAATGACACTTCATTATCAACAACGCAGGAGAGACATGCGATGCAACAATGTTCGTTTTTTTCACCTTTTACGATTTTTTTTTAAGTTTATTTCTACATTGCACGAGTTGTTCGAATAAAAGAAATAAAACTGTTCTTACTTAACACGCTAAAATTTATAGTGGTGTATAAAGGGAAATTCCATGAATTATTAATTTCAAACGTAGTTCCATTTATCATTCAAATGCATATGGATCAAATCGTAAAAAATATGTTGTAACTTTATATTGTAACTAGCATTGAAGAACAGATACAGTTTTTGAGTTTATGACTATCAATGTTCACCTCTGTAGCCTTGTAACTCTTAACCCAACCTAGAATACAAGAGAACTGAATCAAGCATTGGGCTGATCTAGCTTTCTTGGAAGACTCTTTGACGGAAATAACCTGCATTTGCTTTACATGGAGAAGAAAATTGCGAAAAAAAAACATGGTTAGCCAGAAGGCGAGGGGCTAATCCCATGATCCGTCTACCACTGAGGATATTTTACGTCAGCATTGTGGTCGGTGCGAGCTGGCTGCAGAATTTGTAGGGAACAGTCATCGCTGAGATTCAAACCTACTTCCCCTCTTTGGGAGATGAACTCCCTATACCCTGAGCAGTCGTGGCTCTCTCAAACTAATTTTTAAAAAATTCATCAAAGACTCTTTATACATCGAGATACAGCGAATTGCACAAAAAATTAAATCAATCTAATTAATTAAATCTTGGATCAAACTAGTCTCCTGACCAAACTATTGGGACTATATTTCTCAAACTGCGGCTGCCCTCTATATTTTGGGAGTCAGAAATCCGAATCCGCCGAAAAAACGTGTGTTTATTTAGCGAAGGTACGTTTTTTTGTCTGATATTGTTACGTTAATTTTCCCCTGCGTTATTGATTGGCATATTTGAAGTCCCCCCCCCTGCCCTTCAGTTGTTGTTGTTTTCTCGAGCTGTACATGCTTCATATTTTCAAAACGTAATCATAAATTAAGTAACAGCATTCATACTAAGCACGGTTAAAATACAAAAGTTTCCAATGAGAAAACGAAGCAATGCAAAAGGCGAGCAATGTTAAAGATTGCAGCAATCAAGGCTTGAAACCGTCTAGTAATATTTTAATTGTTTACTCTAAGTCGCAAAATTAATTTCCTTGAGATCTGAAATTCCAATTTTCATTTTATCCTCCTTTCCGCATGGAATTAACAATTCTTTCTACACAGAATATACATTTCTATAATTCTTCAAAATTGCCTGATCAACTTCCAATATTATTGCAAATTTTCCACCCGTATTAATTGAATTCTATTTATGCTTCTATTGGACTGTGCCAACCCCCTCCTTCAGCAAACCTTTTCACATACCTATGATCAGTATTCCAATTCACCCCAGTGAATTTTCTGCGAATCGAATTTATCGAATAACCCGGGGGTGATATAGTGGAGGAGTTTGCCGCATTCACCCAGTCCCCCGGTATCCACCCCTAGTAATCCTTTGACCGCTTACTCTAGCGTGGACAAATAATCAAATGGTCATCTTCGGCCTTACGGTCATTTCTCAATCCTCTTCCACTACCTTTTAGCTGACCCGGAATCGGGAAAAGGGGTGGTCACTTGGATGTTAATCCCTTTCCTGCCCTCCCTCCTCTAAAGTCCCAACGTCGAGATAATGACGTAAGGATTAAAATAACAATGGTCTTGGCACAGAGAATTTCATCGTTAGTGTTGGATTTTGGCAGATGTAATGGCGCTCGTGAGCTTCAGAGAATGCCTTGTTAGGAAGATAATGGGTTGTTATTTGAGGATGGTTTCTCGTTTTCAAACAATATGAATTGCTTTTTATGACTCAGTATTCCTGTTTACACTACCATAATTCTCTATGATGTATAAACCTTATACAGCAACCATTCGTAGAATTATATATATATATANTGCTTGCTTTTGGGGAGTGGAGTGCAGGCCCTCAACCGACGGTCTAGTTCATCCCAGAGATGTTCAATTGGGTTAAGATCAGGGCTATGTGCCGGCCACTCCATGCGTTTAACGTTGTTGTTCACATACCAATCAAGTGTCCTCCTTGCAGCATGGGATCTTGCGTTGTCGTCTTGATGCAAGCAATCATCCATACCGCACGTTGCCCACAAGATAGGAAGGACATGATTATCAAGAATATCACAGTATCCATCAGCATTCATCATACCATCAACCTTCACCAGTGGGCCAGCCCCATACCAGGAGAAATAGGCCCATACCATCAATCCTCCTCCACTAAACTTTACAGTTGTCCCGTCACTTTCTTCCAGATAGTGTATGACCGGTACCCCACCTCTGGAAAATATGGTCCTAATAATTTAGTCCGCAGTCGAAAGCTTGAGCCCCTTATTTATAATTTCATTACTCTATCCCTAACTTTTAAGAGTCTTTGTTTCTCTAATACTTCACTACACTTTAATTAAAATGCTTTTAAATGTAACAAATTTAATGATATTTCTTTATAAGAACAAGCGAATACTCAGACTGCTCTTTCTGTTTAATTTAGATGGAAAAATGAATGTTAAATCTTTATTTTGCAGAATTATTTACTTCCAATTTCTTTTGTCTGTGAATAATAACTATTTAATACCGTTTTATCCTGATTTTTGATATATTTGAACTTATCGCTGCTCACTATATATTATAAACTTAACAAATTAGAAAATCTATATTCAGAAAGCGCCAATCAAGGGGGGCCGAGCGATCAGTCTTCCTAACTGCGAAGTCGATGGTTGTGGGTTCGAATCCCACTTAGGACATGAAGGCTTGTCTCTGTTATGTGATACGCGTGAATGTGGCCTAGCCTAGTGGCGTTGGTAATGTTTTTTGCATCCGTGACTTAGGTTCACAGGTTCCCACCGGTTAACGTTATATGAGCAACTCTTCCTAGGCGAAAATAAAGAAGTTCAGAGCCTGCTGTAGGGAAACAAAATATTCGGACTGCACTTTTTACAACTGCGTTTCATAGACTCAAAATCTGCTATAATGATTTCGGTGGTTTCAGAGCTGAATCAGTCTGCGCATGCTTGGAAGAGTTGTAAGAAGATAGCGTGATGACCTCCACCATCTTGCCCCTGTAATGAATTATGTCTGCTTAGTATGCGCATATGTCAGTATTGTTTTAGATCATTACTAATGATAAATCCCAGACCACCACTTATTGTCCATTAGTGAGCTTTAGTTCGGTGTTCACAATCAAGCTGAACTATTAATCCCAACTGATTTTTTTAATAATTATTAATTGTTCCCTTGTTAGTTCAAAACAACAGAATTAGAATTGATTAATTTTAACTTACTGCTAAATAAGGAAAAAGCCAAGGAATGTAATAGTTCGAGGTAAACAATTTGGGGAATATGGTAAATTTTGCTGCAAACTTCTAACGGAGTTTTGGGACATCATCTGGATCAAAATTGCATTGGAACCCATACATGGAAATGTCGCCATACGCTTTTAGGTGCGCTGTTGTTCTTTCGTCTGCTTATGAATATGTCATAATAGGGAAGAACAACATTTACGCTACCTCCTGCTAAGCAGACGTTTTTTAAGCTTGTACATTTCGATTAAAAATGTCATTTAAAAAAAAATCTGTAGCTTTAGGAACAAAACTCATTTCAGATTAGAAATTCTCACACTCTAATTAAGCAGGATCAAATATTTGTATGAATGCAGCAAAAATTTGTCTCCCAGCATTATTTTTTAAGTTTTCGTTAAGATTAATATAATAACAAAATGGCCTCGCATAAAATTTTATTAATTAGAAACTTTTAAAAGAAAATGATCAGTTCAAATTTTTTTTTTAAATTAAATATCGACTTTTAAATAGAAATGACATTTTTAGTCTATTTTATGTCAAAATTTACAAGGTGATAAACGTTATGCATAACAAAGTGTCCAAAAATGATGCGACAAACTTCTGGGAGAGTAAGGGCACATCATCTGGATAAAAATTGCATAGGAATCATAAATGTCGCAAAACTCCGCTAGGGGCGCTTCCTTATTATGAATGGTTTTTTCGTGTGCTTCTGAACAAGTTATAATAGGGAAGCACAACGTTTACGTGACCCTTCTGTTATATATAGCGTTTTTAAACATGTACATTTCGACAAAAAATAGACTAAAAATGTCATTTTTTTAAAAAATCTGTAGCTTAAAACTTATTTCAGATTTCAGATCACCACCCCCTAATTAAGCAAAATCAAATATTCGTATGAATGCAAAAAAAAAAATTTCCCAGTGTTATTTTTCAAATCATTGTTCATTTCGTTAAAATTAACATAATAACAAAATAGCCTTGCATAAAATTATATTAATTAGATACTTTTTAAACAAGTAATTATTTAAAAAATTAATCAATAAAAAAGTAATGATGAATGAGAAGCAACTAAAGAGGTTGGTGATCAGAGTAAGTAAGAAAGGGGCGGAGCCTACTAACAACAAAAATATTACTTTTCTTTAACTTTTCAAGTTAAAATCTTTTACGCTTGCTGTCTTAACAAAAAGAGCAATATTTTAATCAAAAATGTTAATATTTGTGAGAAACCAATTTTTTGTTCTTTGAACAACAAGCAAATTTGTGTTGTTAGCTCGCAAACAAAATGTTTCTAAAAGACAAATCCGGATGCATCTCTTGGTAATACGTGCCTTGTATTTTAATGACTTGTTGGCTTAACTACTGAAGACATTCTCTGAAGCAGACCCCTAATTTGAAAATAGTGACTTACATATTCATGAAGAGGACTTATTCACTTTTAATGAATGTCTTCTAATGAAAAGGGGTTGAGCAATTTCTAAAGTTTATTCGTCTTTACAATATAATTTAGAAACAGAAAATTACTTTTCAGTATGTTAAGTTAGAATAAGTATTAATAATCTTATGGCTTTAGCCACAAGCGAATCGAATCCAAAGAATGTTTTTTTTTAGTGCGAGTGTTGGGTATTAAACTTAAAGGAATATATATTATTTTCAACATTTTTAAAATTATTTGAATCCTTAACAGTGTCTAAAATGGTTACCTGAAATGTTTTTTAGTCATTGTGTACATTCCGCAAAATATAAAAGTGAACACTCTGAATAACTGTTGAAGTAGAGATCAAATTTTACGAACAAGGATTCATTCTTAATGATTCAGAACATAACGTTAAATATGCTAATAAATTAACGCAAATGATATTTTAAATTCCGAAATCTGACAGAAAAAGCGTTTTTTTTTTCTCTGACTGAACGTAACTTCTTTTTTGATGGCAGCATCTCCTTCCTCTATTTTGAGGAGAAAATTCTTATCCATAAAATAAAAGAATGTTTTTCCAGAAAAAATATGTTTTTGTGTTTGATTTCTTATTTTAAAATATCGTCTTCATTAAATAATTAACATTTTTATGACCTCTGAGCCATAAATACTTTCTTGTACGTTAAAATCTGATCATTAGTTCAAAAGGTATTCAGAGTGTTTACTTTTCTATTTGGTTCACTTGAACGTACATATTTCCAATTATGAAGCAGAAAATCTTAAATAACTTTTGATATTTTGATCTGATTTTCATGTACTTACATTTTTAATGGGTTGAATGTTATATCTTACATTTGCTAATTAATTGGTATTGACGATATTTAAATTGAAGAATCAGACAAAAATGCTACTTTTTTTAAGAAAAAAAGGCCTTTTTATTGATGGATTTGGATTCTTAATCGTCAAAATATGACCGGTACCCCAAATCTGGGAAATATAGTCCTAATAATTTAGTCAGCAGTCGAAAGTTTGAGCCCCTTATTTATAATTTCAGTACTCTATCCCTAACTTTTAAGAGCCTTTGTTTCTCTAATACTACACTACACTTTAATTAAAATGCTTTTAAATGTAACAAATTTAATGATATTTCTTTATAAGAACAAATGAATACACAGACTGCTCTTTCTGTTTAATTTAGAATGAAAAATGAATGTTAAATCTTTATTTTGCAGAATTATTTACTTCCAATTGACAGAATTATTTACTTCCAGAATTGACAGAATTATTCCAGAATTATTTACTTCCGACACTGAAGTATTTGAGAGGAACTTAACAAAATGAAATAAAAATAAATTTTAACAAAAAAAAAAGGTTAAGCATTATAAATATTTATAAAATAGAATATAAGATGGAAATAATAATCATTTATTTATTTAAAATTGTATTTCATTTTTAACAAGAAGTTATTATTCATGCATAATTTCATGTGTTAGAAATAATGAATTCATTTGATAATATTCCGAATGATTATATTATAAATGTCATTATGCTTAAAAGATTTAATGCAAGTATAAGTTTTTTTTATTTTGGATTAATATTGTGGGCATTTACGTATTATCCCATTGACTATTCATTCCAAACCTGAAAATAAATGAGTAAATTTTTCAAATTTACATGTCTCATTTTGTTTGTATGTAATCAGATATATTTGTATTTTCTCAATTTCTTTATACTCAATTACTAAATTGAAATAAATTTTTAGGATACAGTAAGGACCACGCAGTTTCAATGAAAATGACCAATGAAATATTTAAGTTAGTAGTTTAGAATTAAAAACACATAATCTCAAAAATACAATATTTCTTTGAAAAATATCTTTCTCGCATCTCTCATAATTTTTATTAAATGTTTTGCGGAAGAAAATATTTTCAATATTGAACTAAATGAACCTAAGAACAATTGAACTAAGAGCTAATTGAACCTGTCATTCCTTTTGTCCCTAATTTATTTATCAATCAATGTTAGATGCATTGCATAAACATATAAAATTGCTATTTAAGTATTTAAGAAAAAGGTGCATATTTTATTAAAAACAGATAACGAAATATATAAATACACTCTTTAAAATATCACCTTTAGATTACGATCAAAGTATGGCGAAGCGTATATCAGTTACTGACAGAAAAAATAAATTTATGCCCGTAAAGTTAACATGACCATAAAATTACTGATCTACCAGTACATTTTTCTCTTAAAAAATGTGGTGACTGACAATAAATTCACATTTTGCTCGTAAACGTTATCTTTAGTTCGATCCTTGACGCTGTTTGAGACTCAGGCGATTTGTTTGATGAATTGAAATGAACCGTGGAATGAGGCGAAATAGTGTAGTGCTGTCATTTAATGATGGGATAAGAAAATTTCATGTTCGTTGTACATGATCACCTGTGTAGAAAATATACAAAAAGTTAATTTTCTGCACCAACTGGTATCGAAGCCGGGAGCTTTATGTTCTTCGCCTGATGCTGTTACCCCAATGAAAAGGGTGTACTGTACATCTCTGAATTAGGTTGAGGAAACTTTTATATATTAACCGAATAAATACGTGAACTGGACTTTTTCCTCAAAGATGGAAGTGGGCTGTATAAATAAGCAACGAACTCTCCGAATTTTATGTCAATTTTTCGAAGTGCAGGGTACTCCATAGCCAATCCCCTCTATGCAAATTTTTAGAATCCTTTTTAAAAGTGAGGTAATTTTTTTTTACATAAGAGTGATCGCAAACATTTGAGCAAAGAAGAAACAGAAATTTAATAAAAAATTTAAGGATTCATTACTGGGGAAATTTGTATTCAAAACAGTGAAAATCCTGTTCGATTTTCAGATTAAAATTGAAGGAGTTTCAAAAATAACCTTTCAGATCTTCTCTGTTATATAAGGCACTCAAACATGTTTTGGTGTTTATAATTATAGTAGTTATTCCTTACATTTTAATGGCGTTTTAGTTCTTCGTTGAAATAATATTTGAGGCCTCAGATTTCATTTTTTTTCTTTTTACTTATTTTACTTAATCCTTCGCAAGAATTCTAAATAAATAAATAAAATAAGAGGTGGGATTAAGGAACACGCTGTAAAAATACTCGAACTTTCACTTAACATGTATTTACTTTCTATTTTATCAACATTGGGCTCAAATTGTTATGCAACCTAATTGTTTGCTGGATGACAGAGAAACATTGAAAGGTGATTACTAAAAGCGTCTCCAAGTTTAATTAAAAAAATCACACATCAATCACAAATCAAAAATTTATACATAATACTAAAACTGTTATTAATTCATTAACATTAATTTAAACTTAAGAGATATTTTTAACACTTGCAGGCCTGTTTCTTTAACATATTACAAGCATAGATGCATTGCATAAATAGATATGCTGCAGATTGCTGTACTTTATGTGGTACAGGTTTTATTTAATAAAAATTGAACGCTTTTAGAAACACTCGTCTGTTTCAAGTTTCTATCTTTGGTCATAAATGCATATATATATATATATATATATATATATATCAAAAATAGTATTTTCCTATCAATTTTAATTTTTTTAAACTTCCTCTCTTACTTGGTCTAGTGGTTAGGATACCTGGCTCTCACCCAGGTGGCCTCCCAATGAGGTGAACCGGGTTCAAATCCCAGCCATGGCTGGTTTATACGAATTCTGCTACCGGTTTGCACCGACCACAGTGCTGCTGTTAAATATCCTCAGTAGTAGACGAATCATAGGTTAGAGTCCCCTTGCCGTCAGGTTAATCGTGGGAGGTTCTCGAGGTCTTCCTCTCCATGCAACGCAAATGCGGGTTAGTTCCATCAGAAAGTCCTCCATAATGGCAAATTTCGCCCAATATTCGATCCGAAAGTTTCCTGGTCTTCTCTACTGGATTCAAAATAACAAGGGCTACGGAGTTGAACATTAGTAGCCGTAAACTCTAAATTGGGTCAGCTATTCAGCGATGGTTATAAAATAAAAATAAGCAGTAGATTACTTACACTCATCCTCTATCTGTGAAACATATTGAGTTTCCCACACCATTTTTGCCCTGCTTTCGTTCAAACAACACTTCAATGATATTCAACAAGCAAGATATTTTTCACCTTCAAACCGCTTTTTTAATAACATACAACAAAAATATTCTGTTATTTTTGCTCAAACAGCACTTCCAACGACCTTCAACGAGAATAGCATTTTTCTACACATATCCAAACAGCTCTTTATAATACGCAATATAAAGGTTACTATGTCCAAGCAGCTCTTCACAATATGCAACATAAAGGGTACTATGTCCAAACAACTCTTCATAATATGCAACATAAAGGGTACTATGTCCAAACAGCTCTTCATAATAAGCAACATAAGGAGTACTATGTTCAAACAGCACTTTAATTATCTACACCCTTAAACTGTAGAACATATTGGGTTTCACGCATCAAATATATCTGCAAAATGCATGACTTGATTTCGAATATGATTAGAAAAAAAAAACACGTAATATAATAAATACTATCCAAAGTGAATCAAGCTGTGAGGAGGATTTGCTTGAAAAACTGGCGAGAATAACAGCGAATATTTTTTTCTGGGTGTTGAAAAACTAGATTATATTTCTTCTTCTTTTTGGTAAATTTAATCCACTGGAGGATTTGTTCTGCTTCAGGGTGAGAGTGTGTTTGATAAAAAGAGGGATTACTATAATAACATATATAGCCAATGACGTCATCTCGAATTACCTACATGGGGAAAAGGGCAGGAGGGTGCTCATTTACAGTTTTTCCCTACCACAGATAAATCTGTTAAATTCTCATCTCCACGCATTTTTCAAATGGGGATTTTCGGGGATTCAAGTGTACTTAATAGGTCAACTAGTCGTGTAAAATTTAAAAAAAACTTTTAAAAACGTGCTTAATATGTGTTTTAACTATTTTTCTTTTCTTTAAATAGACTTGTATAAAATGTATAAAAGAGTCGAGCAAAACTAAAAGTGAATAATAACAATAAAAGATTTCAAACGTTGACTGCAGTTCCACTAGTAATAAGATTGCAAACCTTTTATACTTTAACGAACTGGTTTTCTAATTAAATTATTTCAGTGATTTATCGATTCGTCAATTCACTGATTCACATTTTAATTAATATTCTCAATTTAATCAATTACTGTTTTCCTAACTCGTTAAACGTCAATCCACTGATTCTCAAATATGCTTATGCTATTACAATTCGCCGTTTCTTTTGTTCTTTCCTTCCTTTATTAGTAATAAGGACAATTTTTCGTCGTGACGATGGTCACAGCTATGACGTAATCATGCAAAAATAATTAGCGATTGCTATTAAGCAATCAAAACATATTAGTCTTGAGAAAATTCATATCTTCCATCTCTTGAACAACATACCCAGATAGCGGTTTAAGGTTGATTTTAATGTCAGCAACAACCTTTAGCACAAAACCCAACAAAATTCTTAAATGATTAGCGAATAAACCCCGCAAGCTTGAAATAACATTACTTTAACTATGATAATTTACGGGCTATGAGGTTCACATTAGGCATACTTAATCAACCCTTTTATATCGAAATTGAATCTGCAATTACCAAAGAAGGATAGAAAAACCTTTTGAATTCGAGGATGAATCATCATTCGCATCTCAAAAGTAAAAAGCGTTGTGAAACCGAGAACTAATTCATCTTCTCAAAGTTTATTTTATATTTTATAATCATCATTGAAACGAGGTTTATTTTCTCAGGCTTTTATATACTTTCTTTAACACTTTAAAAGTGAGGGATAGATTGATCATTAAGTTTTCAACACTAACAAAATGTTACATTTGAGAGTCTGGACAAAACTAAAATGAAAAAAATTTAAAAACAAGGTTTACAGTACCTTTAAATAAAATCTAACAAATGTCAATTTCTTTTCAAAGGTTTTTGCTTGCCTTTGTTCAACCTTCAAAGAAACAAGATTTCCATACTAATATTTCAACTAAGTTTAAAGAAGGATTAAATAGTTAACCTTTTTATGCCTACATAATAAAAATGCAAATACGACGTTTGCCCTAAGGTTGCCTGCTAT
>NC_092208.1:25279338-25282325 GCF_043381705.1 Parasteatoda tepidariorum | reverse complement strand
AGCTTTTGTATACTTTTTTGAACACTGAAGTTCCGAAAACTTTTCACTGTAGAAAATTCTAAGCCTGTGCATTTCAATATTAATTTGAAATTGCAAACAGTTCACATATTTTTCTTAATCATTCTAAATTATTACTATTCTATTCTAAATTTCAGTTGTTGAGAAAAGTAACTGTTGTAATTTTGTTTTAAAGTCTTTCCCACCAGAGGGCTGAAACCATGTGTTGTGAAACAATATGAAATAGTACTGAAGGCCGGATGTAAAGCTTCGGCTTCGATGAAGATAATTTTGTGAGAATTTTTTTGATAATTCGGTGAGAATTCACCTGATTAGACATTTGATGCTCACTACATGCTCTTGCTCGCCGAAGCCTATCAATTAAAAATGAAAACTGTTGCCAACACGAAAAAAGAAATATCATCGGTTTTATTGATACATACGTATTAGCGTATTATATAATATAGATTGCAAATGAAGTTTGGTCACGGTTATTAATTATTGTTTAGTGTTAATTAATACCAATCCATATATTACTTACCATTTTTCCCCGTACAAAAAACTATAATTCAGCTGTTAAATATAAAAACTGACTGTATTTTCCTACTTCATTCTCTTGAAAACAAAAGAACAGTTGCGTGAAGCAAATACGAGTATTCACATTGTTAATGATTGCTTCTTTTA
This sequence comes from Parasteatoda tepidariorum, assembly GCF_043381705.1. Classification (NCBI taxonomy): domain Eukaryota; kingdom Metazoa; phylum Arthropoda; class Arachnida; order Araneae; family Theridiidae; genus Parasteatoda; species Parasteatoda tepidariorum. The sequence goes on along the minus strand of NC_092208.1, from coordinate 25,281,644 downwards.
ATTCCTTCGTAAATAATAAGAAAAACATTAATTGAGCTTGTTAATTACTTAAAATTTCTAGCGTATTATGATATCTTTAATCAGAAAAAGTAAACTACTTATTGGTTGATTACAATTTTGCTATTTTTGACGTACAAATTTTTTAAATGCTTTGCATTGAAACAGTTGATACGGCTGAAATCAGTCACCATGAAATTATTGTATTCTTTACAGTTGAAAATTGTGAAGTAGGTCCTTTTGAAAATTGTGACATTAGTTTGCGATTGAAACTAGTTTTCAAAAATTTTTATTATTTTTCTAGAGTTGTAGCAGTTATCTTGTAACTGTAAATTTCATTTCTATAAACTCGTTGGAATCATCTAGTCTTAAATTGTGAAATTTCTCAACACTTGAACAATCAGTCATGATAAATTGTTAAATTAGTATACTGCCGAAACCAGTAATTATGAAATTGTGAATTCTTTCTTAAGCTAAAACCAATCGAAAAGAAATTCATGATACAATTGATTTTTGTCTACAGTCTTATTGTAATTATTTAAAATGCTTATAATTCAAAAAAATTCATTATTAATAGTAATGTTTGTCTGCAATTGAAACCAATCACCACAAAATTGTGAAATTTTTCTACAGATGAAGCCAGTCGTTACAAATTATAAAATTACTCTACAGCAAAATTAGTCATTAAAAATTTTTGAAGGTAAAACCAGTCAGTCATGATAGCCAGTCCTTACCAGTCCTTTCTGAAGATAAAATTAATCATGATAGAACTGTAAAAATTATTTAGAGTTTTACTACATTAACAGAAAAAAAAGTTCTGGTATACATTTTAGAGGAAAAAAACATTATTTTGGCAAAAAAAAAAAAAGTATATGATGTTTTTAGACTATTCACTTTGATAATTTTTACTGGAAGTTCTGGTTTTCGAAATTATAGTTTTCATCACCAAACATTTAGTAAAAAATACAAAACTGAAAAGCAAATTCAACTGAATAAATAGTTTTTATGTCCTGTTATAAGAAATCATGATAAAATTATCAAATTTAGCCGCATTTACTCAATTTTATCGCATATTATAACACTAAATTTATGATTAATTTAATCAAAATTATTTCCAAAATGCTTCAGTAAAAATTACCGAGCTGTTTGATGTTTCTATAAAGTCAGAAATACCGTAAATTTAACCAGATTCCGCTAGTTTTGAGAATACTTTTTTTCTCGCTATGTTCCTAATGTAATTGTTAAAACTGTTAGAAATTAGTTAAATTTTTAAACTGAGAAATTTGTTTACAAATGAGACCAAAAACTATAAAATTGTGAAAAACTTTTACAGCTAAAACCAGTCAAAAAATTGTTGCCGCGATCTACAGCGATTTGCAGAATTTAAAGTTTTTACCTTGCTCACAAAGGCATTATTTTATCAAATAACCACTAATCAAAAAACTATATTTAAAGGAAAAAATAAATTACAAAACTAAACGTCAGACAGAAATAATACTTCACCGCAAGAAAAAAAAATGAAACATCTTTTCCCCAAGCCTCCAGTGGTCAATTACCTTTTTCAAAGTAGCCTGTAAATGTTTATTCTATTTCAAAAATTCTTTTGCATTATTCATCCGGAAGCAAACCGAAAATATCATATTGGCGAAAGAAATATGCATTTCTGTTTTTAGAAAAACCGCCATAAAAATTTTTCGTAGGAAACAAGCTGCTTAATATATAGGGAGAAAAATATTCTAAGCTGACTGGTGGCGAAGTTTTTATACGAGAGAAAGTCAAACTATCAAGAAGAGCTTAAATATTTTAACACCAAAGGGTGAATGCTAGTACTTAGTTTAAGAAATAACGCAAAAACCGAAACTTGTATCCCTAATATTATGCATTTTATAACCAGCAATAGAATTATATTTCATTCTGTAGTCTATAAGGTTTCATTCTAAAAGGTAACAATATAGAATTAAGTTCCATTTCGATTCATTTTCAATCTGGCATTGAAAGGTTGTTGCGAACGAGGGTGAATACGTTATTGATTAGAAATAAAATCTTGATAACAAATATCAAACGCACGGAAACGGCATTACTTTCCGGTTACCCTAATTGTCAATTTTTCAAAGAAAAACAATACACTCTTATATATTCATCATGTAATAAATTCAATCAGTAAAATTATTATTGTATTTATTATATTCAAATTCCATCTACTTCGTTGCTGCTTAAAGATATAATATGTATACTGAGCAATAAAGTATGGTCAAAACTACCAGAATATGGTTAAAGTTTTCAGTGCTTCTGACTCAGATATATATATA
>NC_092208.1:25200852-25279293 GCF_043381705.1 Parasteatoda tepidariorum | reverse complement strand
ATTAATTTTATATATATATATTACTTCTAATTTTACCAAATATATATCTATATAATATATAGTAATAAAATTTTTTAATTGTGCAAAATTAGATAATTTTATCATCAAGCCTTAAAGTATGGCATTAAAATCATTTATTTGGTTAAATTTATCATTTTATTAATTTTTCATTTTTATTAAATGTAAGAATTATAATTTTGAAAACTAGAATTTCCAGTAAACCATTACCTTATGAACGGAAAAATTACCGAATGTTATATGTAGCATATGTTATTATGAATGCTATATGTAGTATATGTTATATGTAGCGAATGTTATTTAGTTTCATTAACCAGTATTAAATTTCGTTTCCTTTTTATTTTTTGATACTTGAAATGTTTTTTTTTCTTTGTGTATCATAAACGAGTCGTTTGCCCAAATTTGCGGGAGACGCGTAGCAATTCATGAAATAAAAATATTCATAAACAAGTAAACATGAAGATGGGAGAGCAAATTGAGCAAATATTAACCTAACAAATATTCCCTCAGTTACATCTGAAAACTCTATACGTTAAAATCTGCAAAATCTTAATAAAACAAAATATTATCTGAACAAAATATTCGCAAATGAAATTTATAATAGGCTCGAACTGTAACTGCAGTTACATCTGAGCTGCTTATACTCGTTTGCTAACCTCTGCATTAACGGGAATAAGCAATGACCCTAAAAAACAATGACCCTGACAAACTAAAAATTTTATGAATGCCGTTTCATGTATGTAAGTACAGGCTTAAATTATGCATTGCATTGTTCTGGCATTTCTTGCAATAAATCTCATATTTTTGACTAGTATTTACGAGTGAAATTTCAAGTTGGAAAATTTGTTTCTAGTACACTGAGAAAAAAGTATGGTCAAAATTACCAGAATATGGTTAAATTTACCGTTTTTCTAGCTCTGCGAGTACACGAAAAAGCTTGATAATTTTAAACGAAGCACTTTAGTAATGATTTTGCTAAAACTAACGATAAAATATGCTTTCATAATTTGTGATAAAATTTGATAAATGGGGTGAAATTTGATAATTTCTAGTGATACCTTAGTGTATGGTATTTAAAACCATTCATTCAGTTAAATATACTTTATAGTTATGTATTTTTTTTCTAAATGCGTGGTAATAAAAACTATAATTTCGTAAGCCAGAATTTCCGTTAAAACGTTCTTATATGAAAGAAAAAATTATCAAATGAAGGGTCAAAACACCATATATTTATGGTTTCAACACTTGATCATTATGACTTATTTTACCAGAAATGCCATAACTATGCAATACGATACCGGAATATTTTATCTGTTTACATACGAATAAAATCTTCAGTTGACAAAATTTTAGCGCATATGACTGAAATTTAAATCTAGCATATCTGAGTTCAAAATTATGTGTACTACCTACGAGTTAAAATTTAAATTGACAAAATTTTGCCTAGTATATTTAAATAATATTATAACAATTACCTTATATATTATAACAAAGTCTTATGCGGTAAATTTTTACCTTTTTTGTAATCCAGCTATTCTAAAATTCAAATTCAAAGGAAAAACAAACGGACAGCAACATCGCCAAGACATCAATTCAGCATACATTTTCCTACTGAGTAGTACTGAGCAATGTATGAAGTTAACAAAATTTTGACATGTATGTAATACATAGTTATATATTTGTTATCTTGATATTCGAAAATTCAAATTCACTGGGAAACCTATTGAATGGCTCCATAATCCAAAATTAAGGTCAGGAAAAGGTGCTGATGCATAATTGAGTTCTGCTGTTCCATTTGGTCACGGGCGAAAACTCAAGAGCTGAGGCTTCGGGCTGTTGAATTACGCAATCACCGTCTCTCTGCATTATCTGTTCCCTAATAACACAAAAGGGTCAACAGTTGATTATTAGTAAATCGTAACACAGGCTGAAATACGATCGATTTTAAAGAGAGAGCTCGAGTTGTTGACCATTTCCAATAGATGCTTCGCCATTATTCAATATTGACCGATTTGTGGACCGGAATTCGAATGGAATCTAAAGATAACTTCATTTTGAGATTTAAATTAAGTTTTCCGCTGATATGTGAAACTAATGCTGTTATAAGGGGGCTATTCAATTTGGAATAATAAGATAACACGGTGAAAGCTAGTACTGAAAGCAAGGGATTTGATTATAAAACTGATGATTACTGTTAGTTTTAAATGGCGTTGAAATATCTGATAATTAATTTGCAATTTAATTGAAATTTTAGAATCACTGAGTGATGCAATAGAATCAAGAGCACTTAGCATAATTTTAAACTAATATAGATATTAATTTAAGCTGTCAGATCATTTAAAATGTTCCCGTAGCATTATGTTATATACAGGGGGGTCCCGAATTCATGGTACAAACTTTAATGGTAGGTACAGGACATTGTAACAATGATTTATTGTATAGGAATGTATAGTCGCAAGTGACGCGGTGAGGCGTAAACAGGAGAAACAACGGCCGAAAGGAAAAACAAAGATTTTATTGAAAGCGTTGTTGACAAGTGTCATGTTTACAGTAAGTGTTCAAAATTGCGTCCACCAGAAGCGATACATGCTTGACAGCGTCGGTGGAGCGATTGGCGTACACGTTCAAAGATGCCTGGTATTTCACGCACACCTGCAGCTGCTACAGATATGCGAGTGACGAGATCCTCATCTGAGTCAACTGGAGTCTCCTAAACAAGATGCTTTAGATGTCCCCATAAAAAGTAATCGAGGCTCGATAAATCGGGAGATCGGGGTGGCCAAGGGATCAATCCATCGAGCACCAAACATGGCATTCAGGTAATTCCGTACATCAATGCTGAAGTGTGCTGGCGCCCCATCGTGCTGAAACCACATGCGGTTACGAATGGCAATCGGAACATCATGCAGCAGTTGTGGTAACACTTCTTTCAGAAAAATAAGATAGCTTCCGCCACTGAGTCACGTGGGTAGTAAGTATGGGCCAATCAAAAAGTCGTTCACAATACCAGCCCACACATTAATACAGAAACGTTGTTGAAACACATGGGGACGCGTTGCATGTGGATTATCGGTTGCCCACACATGGGAATTGTGCGCATTAAAGACACCCTAGCGTGAAAATGTCGCTTCATCTGTAACTAGCACATCACCTACGAAATCCGGCTGCAACGCACGTTGCTGCATCACCCACAAGCAGAAGTTCACGCGGAGAGGATAATCTGCCGGATTCAATGCTTGTACTTTCTGAAAATGGAAGGGGTGTAAGCGATTTTCGTTTAACACTCTGCATACAGTCTGATGACTCACACCTACGTCACGCGCAACAGTTCTTGTGCTTGACTCGGGTCCATCAGCCACAATGTTCAAGATGCTTTCTTCCAGCCTTGGAGTGCGTACAGCTCTTAATCGACCAGCGTCATGTCTGTTAACGTCGAACGCACCTGTTTCACAAAGTTGACGATGTAACCGTTAAAAAATTCTATGATCCGGCATTCGTCGATCAGGATACTCCGCGCGATACATTCGTAACGCAGCTCTGCCGTTACCATTTGCACGGCCGTACATATAACGCATGTCTGCTTTTTCTGCATACGTAAAGTCACCCATCGTCTACGGCAGCACAATTGTGAATGGCGCTTTTCCCTACTGCGATGCATCATTTTCAACGGCGGCTAGACATCTACTGCCCTCTACCGGCAATGATACCAACCGATCACTCCATTTCTCTTTCCTTTTATTTCCCCTGTTTACGCCTCACCGCGTCACTTGCGACAATACATTCTTATACAATAAATCATTGTTACAATGTCCTGTACCTACCATTAAAGTTTGTACCATGAATTCGGGACCACCCTGTATAGTAAAAGCCATTAAACAATTTTAATGGTAGCTAATTCAACTCATAGATCTACACAATAAAAAATTCTGATGAATTGTTGCCACTGTTTACGGTGTTGAAGTAAACTAAAATTTTTAGAGTGCTTGCAGACACGGTTTTCATTTACTTTTATTTATTTCTTTTTTCCTTTTTTGTTTGTTTTACTAACAATACATATTTTCAACCCTTGGTGGCTAAGCGAATAGAGCGTTCGCCTTCCAATCAGGTGAATGGGGTTCGAATCCCAGCGATGGCTTGTCGATACGAATTCCACATCCGGCTTGCACCGACCACACTGATGACGTGAAATATCCTCAGTGGTAGACGGATCCTGGGTTAGAGTCCCTTTCAAGTCAGGCTAACCATGGGAAGTTCTCAAGGTCTTCCCCTCCTTGTAATGCAAATGCGGGATAGTTCTATCAATAAGTCCTCCACGACATCAAATTTCCTCAATACTTAATCCAGAAGTTCCCTTATCTTCTGGTTTGGGTTCAAAATTACAAGGCTGCGCTGTTGAACATTAGTAGTCGTAAAGTCAAAAATTGGGTCGGTTATTCAATGACGGTTATGAAATAAAATGAAACACATATTTTCAGACGCATCATAATCGATTTGTGGCTTTATAGCAAAACAAAATTCATTTAAAAGCAATCATATTTTTAGTCATATATTTTAAAAATTCTTTAAAACAATTGTTGTTTTGTCAGATTTATATAATTATTTTGCGTCTATGCATGAAACGTTTTTACTTTATAGTTTGATAGAGATTCATCTAAGACTCTTGCTTAGATTCAGCTGAATTTCTTTCAGAAAAAAATAAGAAAATAGTAGATTTAAATGAATGTTTGTGTTTTCTTTCACCCAATAAACAAAAAATTACCGCTTGCAGCCGATAACAAACAACAGACAAAAATTTGCAATTATTAATATTATTTGTATTGCTTTTAATGATCTGCTTTTTTATTTACGTGTTTTATAATCGTTTTCTAGATCAGCGATTGCGTATTATTCATAGCTTCTGGAACTCTAAAGGACCGAGCATCTTTTGGAGGAACCCCAAATATATAAATGAAATGTAATACCAGTATATTGACCAAAGAAGGACTACCAATTATTAGGATAATTTTTAATGTGAAGAATGAAATATTTTTTAATAATCGTTTTATCAATAAAACTCTTAAAGTAATAAATTTTACGTCAAACAGTTGAATTCGTAGTCCTGGAGTAATATCTGGTCTAGTTCTGAATATGTTTTGGTGCATACATTAGCTAAAAATTTATAAAATAAGCTGAATTATAGTTGTCGAAACATATTTCAAATTGAGAATAGTTATCAGAAAACATAAATCAGCATTCTTGAATTTGGACTTTAATTTCGCATGCTCGACGAGAAATACTAATAGAATTTTTTATACATTTTGTCATTTCTTTCTCTTACTGGCATTTTACTTAATTACTTTCATAAAAATGAACCAAACTGACAAAGAAAATTTAGTTTACTATTTTGATATAAATGAAACTACAAGTTCCAAAAATTATTATATATTTAAAAAATTTAAATACTCGGAACCCATGGGACCCATCCACGGAACCTCTGTGTACCACGGAACCCATGTTTACCACGGAACCCCTGGGTACCACGGAACACCGTTTGGGAACCACTTGTCTAGAGTCTCCCATAAAGTCAAATCAAGTATCAACCTTACCAGATCAGGCATTTTAGCCTATATTAATACAGCAATGAAATATAAGACTCGTAATTGATGAACAAAATAACATGGCTTTTAATAATTTATCGACGTAAATGCGAAATCATAATAACTTTCAATAATTTTTTTCAGGTTAAAAATAATAAAAAGCAAGTTAAAAAAAAAAAAAAAAACTTTTCTCCAAATATAAAGTTTAACTAATAGTAACACACATTTAAACTTACAACAAGGTGATAAAATATGATTTTGTCACTATTAGTGGAGCAATAAAATTATTAATACCTATCTAATTAACAATGTCAAAACACTTTTAAAACTCATCCACGTCAATGTAAATTAAAGACAACTTTTAATAACTTTTGCCTTCCAGGCAAAAAAAAACAAAAAAAAAATGAAGAACCCTTTCCACAATCGAGTCTCCCATTTGAAGAACGAAACATTTCCTTCAATCGTTTCTCTAAAAATCCAAATGGATTAAACAGAAAATTTCCAAGCCACCCGCATGTTTGTACAAGCTTTAAAAAGGAAATTGTGTTTTAATTTGTCCGTTCTTTCGCTGTAACTGTGTTTATCCAAGAAATCATTTAGGTTAGCAATGGGGTTTAGTGGGGCAGAAATTCCATTTCACCATTGAATGAGGGTTGGTTTCATTTACCAGTTGATACTAAGAATTTCGGAATTCCACTTTTCTATGTTATAGAATAACATTTATTTTGGAGGGGGGCGGGAAACGGAGTTGATTTTATTCAATTTTCATACATTTGGAACTGTTTTAAATGAGTTTGAAATTTAATTACTTAAGGAAAAATTGAGGAATTGTAATTTCCTGATATCGAGGAATGGATTCTTACGTTAATTGCATTAATGATAGCTTTGAAAAGCTGTTTGGAATTCACAGATTAATTTGTTTTAATCATGATAATGATAATTTTTCAAGACTTATAACGTGTTTTAATAACATAAATGATAACTTTGCAAGGCTGTATGGGATTCTTAAGTTAATTTGTAAGAATAATCTCTGTTATGACTTTGAAAGGCAGTTTAGAGTTATTATGTTAATAAGCTTTAATAATGTGAAACTGTGAATGGCAGATTTTAATTTTTAAAACAGTTTGTTTTAATAATATTAATGATAACGATGAAAAGCTGTTTGAAATTCTGTGGTTGACTTGTTTTGAGAAATTTTATTTTTCGAAGTTGACTTTGAAGTTGATTTTGGATGTTGATCTTGAAGAATTAACTTTTTTGAAAGTTTTATGTTGATTTGTTTTATAATAGTATTTAATTTTAAAATCAGTTTTCATACTGAATTTTTGAAAAAAAAATATTAATTAATTCACAGTCTGTTGCTTATTTAATAATATTGAAAAATAGCTTTTCAAATCGGTTAGAAACAGTTAATTTGTTTCAATATTAATAGCGAATTTGTAATTTTATTTTTCATTAAATAATAATATTGATAACTTTACAAAGTTGTTTGGATTAGTCATTGTGTTTCAAAATAATTAATTATAATATTTTAGAAATGTTTAGAATTTCTATCTTAATTTTTTAACAATATTAAAGATTACTTTATAATGCAGTTTGAAATTCTGTTAGTTTGCTTTAATAATAGCAATAATAACTTAATATGGTTATTTGAAATTCTTATGCTAAATTTTTTTTTAATTTTGCTAATTTTGTTTAAAATTTTTACTTAAATTTGTTTTAATAATATTAATATTTCATAATTTCGCAAAAACTGCTTCAAATTATGTTAATTTGTTTTAATAACATTACATATAATTTCGAAAAGCTGTTTAGACTTCTAATTTTAATTTCTTTTAATATTAATTATAATTTTCAAAGCTATCGAAATTCTTTAGCTATTTGTTTTCAAAACATTTGTATCAAATTTTAAAGATGATTAAGTATTTTTTTACGATTTTATTAAAAATGAACGATGTCATCTCCGAGTGCTTTCTAAATATGATGTCAGCATTGCAAAAAATAAAAAATGAAACACCTTGAATCATATTTTATTTAAAATCATCAGACTTTTACAGAGCATAAGGCAATAAAAAGCATTAGGGTATGTCCTTAAATATACTAATTAAGTAGTGCAGAAGATAATTTAAGTTACAAAATCTGACAGAAAATTGTATTTTCTCTGAAACACTTTTTCTTTCAATAGATTTGGATTTGTTATCCCCAAACATAATTTTAACCCTTTAGTCGGAGGAAAATTTATAACACGTAATGTTAATTTCATGTTTTGCGTATATTGTCATATCTCAGCAAACTAAAAATACGAATTAAATATATTTTGCTTAAAATTATAAGATTCGTTTTTCTAAAGATATTTCCATCGTTTTTTTTTTATCTGTATGCAGCGTGTAAACAAAATCGTCTCAGAACATTCATCATTGTCGGTACATTCTTATTGGCCAGTATATCACATTGTATGATTTAATTAAAAGGAAAAGAACCAACTTTATTCGATTGTCTTCTCCATAAAATTAGCAAAAATTATAACAGTGTTTCTTTACGTGTAAATTATTAATTTATTCTTTATTAAACTGCATTTTCTATTACATTCTTCATTCATCAGTTTTTCTTAGAATTGTTCCGTGTCATTATTATTATTACTATTACAAAGTTACGTCCCATTCTCCAAAAGACCCAATAAAAGAAATTGTGATTTTCTAAGACTCAAAATCAGTACTCGAAGCCTTACATAACGGTAAAACATCAATAACGCAAGAAATTAATGCCCTTCTCCATTTACTAAATATCCGTTGCCCTCTCCAGTGGATCCCAGCTCATGTTGGAATCGAGGGGAACGAATGCGCAGATGCCCTTGCAAAGGAAGCACGCGACGAAGATCAACCTCGAGCTGTCACCTGTGCAGATGCGAATGCAGGCGAAGGATATACAACCAGCATTTTAGCAAGGCAACTATCCCGATCTAAATTGCCCAAGAATCCTCTCCTCTACAATAGCTAGGTTAAGTACTGGACATTTCAGAGGTATGAAGATGTCACGCCCCAATATAAAATCCTATCCCATCTGCAAGTACTGTCCTCATTTGCAACTAACTCCAGACCATGTTTTTGACAGCCAGGCCATTATCGGCTCCCTCTTTCAACTTGGAGCACCCCCCATCGAATTTCTCTATGGCCATCGGGCTCCAGAACTTGCAAATCTTGATATCAAGACTTTTGGAGGACTCTAATCTTTGCATTAGCACTGTATGCATAGACACGACAACAACAACAAGTTATGTTTTAAAACTAATGAAAGTGTTCCTTTTATAAAAAGTAATCCTTTGATGTTAAGTTTTCTCGAAACTTGATAAAACATATTTAAAACTTTGTGTTACTTATTAAAATTATCAAGTGTTAAATAAGCGAAACCTCTCGAGAGTGACCACTCTCTGTTTCACAGTAAAATGGTCGTTAATGGAGGTTGGTCGTTCTTAGGGTTTACTTCCATTTACTTCAAATGTTTTTGAAGGTACATGATTTTTCGCAAGTGATTTTAATTTTTCTCAGTCTCATTTTCTTGGATCTGAAATGCCACTTGTGTTGGGGTCATGAAAACCGGATCGATGAATAAAACTTAGCGTCAATAAAAATGACCTCTACTGATTTGCTAAAGCAAATTTACCAATTATGACTGATAGAGCAATTTTAAATAAATAACAACTATGTTTGTTGCTTAAGTTTGCATTTAATTTATATCATAAAAAATAGTTAACCTTAAATGAGAGATTTGTTTGTTTGAGATGCTCTTTTAGTTGAAATGTTCTTTTTAACTTCTAACTCTAAAACTAAGTCACCGTCTTTTGTGCCCTCTGACTCTAACATGAGGTTGTCGATCTCTTTCAGAGGTCGTCAAAAAGTCTATGGAAAATATTTCTTAAGTCCCAAAAATCTACGGAAAAATTTTCTTAACTCCCAAAAATCTATGGAAAAAATTTCCTAACTCCAAAAAATCTATGGAGAAATTTCTTAACTCCGAAAAATCTATGGAAAAATTTTCTTAACTCCCAAAAATCTATGGATAAAATTTCCTAACTCCAAGAAATCTATGGAAAAATTTTCTTAACTCCCAAAAGTCTATGGAAAAAATTTCTTAACTTCCAAAAGTGGTCGTTAATAGAGGAGGTCGCCGCACAGAAGTGGTCTTTCCTGCAAGTTTCTCTCTATTTGCTTTCAAAATAGGCTTTACATAAAACGGGTCGCAATCATCATAGGCAATTACAATAATGATTAAAAACATTTAACCACTTATGAGAGCTATTTTTTCGAGCTATTGCTTAATCAATCTAGTTGGCATAAGACATTTATAGTGTTTTTATAATAACCGAAAATTAAATAGGAAATTAAAGAGAGAAAAAATGGATGTAGTTGCAATGGCAATCAATCATGCAAAATGATTATGTTTAAATTTTATCCAAATAGAATCATGAACTTTATCTATGAAACCAATTCTGTGTCAATCTTATAATATTGACATAGAATTTTAAAATACATTAATTGAATATAACAATCTGTTAATTGTTAAAAACTAAAAATATTTGCGTTGCAGTTATTAAGAGAACCAAACAAGAGTTAGAGTCTCCTTGGTATTATATATTTTTTGGACAGGAGAGGTTATCTGTTTTAACATGAAATGTCATTGTTCGACGAGGCAGTAAGAAACAGAAATGGAGATATTAGGAGGACCGGAAAGTAATGTCGTTTCGGCCCATTAAATATTCGTCAGTCTTAAAAACCAAATAATTTTTTTCAATTAATTTTCTATCCGGCATTGAAAGGTTATTGCTAACGAGAGGGAATGCATTATTGATTAAAAATAAAATCTGGATAACAAATATCACATGCAGCGAAGTGACATTGCTTTCCGGTCCCCCTATTAACTTGTTTTAAGTTAATTTTTATATATTCTGGTAGGCAAACCATTGATCATAATAAATTTGACTACCATGCAGCATTCTCATATATTTTATCGCTATATAGTAACAGACAACAGTGCTCCAAAATAAATGTGAGCCTCTAAAGCTATTTTTAACCATAAAAATTCAAGTCCTGCTGGTAAATTATTTTCTCGTAAAACGTATGAGCACTGTAAAAATTTAAAAAATTTAAAAAATTTCATAACATTAATCTTTTGTTTGAGCTTTGATATAATTCGAAACTGCTGATTCAAGACTAAATAGTATAGTGCTGTCATCTATAGAATAGCGAGAGAATTGCTTGTTTATAAAAGTACAGAGGGATGTTCTCAAACACAGACTTGTTTCGATCCCTGAACCTTTGTATCTGTAAACTAATGCCCAAAACACCGAGGAAGAAGTGAAAACCCCAGAATTTCCTTCGCAAGCTTTATATGTTAACTGTATAAATAAACGATCAACTCAACTTATTTTGCTGAGGTGAAATATAATTGCGTATACTGTCCTTTTTCCTAGAAAAAGAGTTTTGGCCCTATAAATTAACCCGCTGTTCTCCAAATTTTCGTAATTTTTTTAGAACGCAATGACTGAACATTCAGTAAGAAATTGAGTATTGCTTACAGGCGCTGATAAGGAGAAGAAAAATATTATTTTTTGGTTACAAAAAAGTGATAACCCAAACCTTAAAATGCTAGTTTAAATGTCAACCTTTGTAATTGTCACAAGTTTTAAGAAAATAAGCATAATATAAGATTAGGTAATCCTTATATTTTTGAAAGTGAATATTATTTGCTTTACTTATTTGCTTTTGAGTTTGAATAACTATTGTAATGTAAAAATATATTTAACGTTTAAATGTGTTTCGGAAAAATAAATTTCCCCCCATTAAAATAACTTTATATTTGAAAAGTAAAATACATGCATGAAATATGACCGGAATTTCGAGAATGAAAAATAAAGACTTGAAAACAACATGAACTTGGTTAACAGTAGTAACGACATTGTTATTTTAGTGAAAAAAGTCTTAAACATAGTATTATTATTTTACGAAAAATTTGATTTAAAGCTTTCAACCTAACTAAACAAAATATGGTTTATATTGATTACTTAAGAAAAAAAACGAATTTATGAAATAAATTTTCTGATTCATTCAATTGAATATTTTTATTTAAAATATTCATACATTGAAGAAAAACTTGGGTGAAAATAATAGCAACATAATGCATCTAAATTCTAAAAAGCAAAACTTGTAAAATTCGTGCAACCATGTTTCCAACTCTGTTCATTAAAATTGAAAATTGATTTCTTTCACAGACATAGTTATCTCCTTTTTCACAAATTTAAATTGAAAGATTTCATTAAATTATCACATTTTAAATTAAATTTTTCCATGTTTCAAATAAAAGAAACATTCACAAAACCAAGTTTATTCCAGAAAATGGAATAAGAACAAATAGAAAATTCTACATATTTTTTCCATTTTAGTTTATTTTTGAAGAATAAATTCTAATGTGAGAATATGCACAAATTTCATTTGTTTTCCTTTTAAAGCTCGAAATATACCAACTTTAATTGAAATTTCTTTCAATTTATCGCCAAATCTCTCTTAAGAATGATAGAACATTTAATTACTTTTTCTAATTTAAAACAAATGATTATCAATGTATAAAATTTCTAAAAAAATGTTTGTAAATTTATTCAATTGACGCATCATTTAAATCTTCTTTTTAATTACAAATACTGAAAGACTCAAAACCTCAGAAAACATTGAACAAATAAATTTTCTTTTTTCTTTTCACGCCATTGTGTAAGAACATTTGTTGAACTGATTTGTATCATTTCGAATTATTAAAAACATGATTTAATCCTAAAACTGAAATTTCTTATTTATTTTTTAAGTCTTTGTTTCGATTTGTATTTACTGTCTAGCTGCTAGATTTAAACATATACTAGTATTTACTATTTATTTGAATTTTATGTTTTACTTAAGTTTTGATTTTATTAAAACTGAAAGCGATTTTCAGTCTTAAAATAAAATTTAATCTTAAAATAAATATTTATTAAAATTTCTTAAAGCAGTATTCATTAAACTACACTGTAAAAATTTCCGGATAAAATTACGGTATGAATTATTATTTAGGTTGAACCAGCCAAAAAATCAATTTTTAGCGGAAAATTTTAGATCGTATTTTTTACAGTAATATTTATACAATTCGAGTGATTCAGTGATTTTACGGTAATCATTATTTTAAAAATTATAGTATATCAGATATATTGTTCCGTAACATGGGTTAAAAGTGGATTTTCCGGAGAAAAATACTGGCACCATGGATGCTGGTACTTTTTACCTTAACAAGATCCGGAATTATTTATAGTGTTTTCAAATTTAATACACCTATACACCCTATTTCCAGAGCGAACATTAAAGCATACCTGCATTTATTCCGCTAAACATATTAAAGTGAGGAATCGAAAGTTTTTCTAAATTCACTTCTGTAATGGTCTATCGTAACATTAATTAATCAACATCGTATCGCTACATTACCTTGCACATTAACAATCTTCGTATCGTTAGATTCCAAACCTTACATTACCTAATCGTCATCGCATCATTGCATTACCTAGCACATTAACGGTCTTCGTATCGATAAATTCCAAACCTTACATTGCCTAATCAACATAGTATTGTTGCATTACCTAGCACATTAACGGTCTTCGTATCGTTAGATTCCAAACCTTACATTATCTAATCAACATTGTATCGTTGCATTACCTAGCACATTAACGGTCTTCGTATCGTTAAATTCCACACCTTACATTACCTAATCAACATAGTATCGTTGCATTATCTAGCACATTAACGGTCTTCGTATCGTGAGATTACAAACCTTACATTACCTAATCAACATAGTATCGTTGCATTACCTAGCACATTAACGATCTTCGTATCGTTAGATTCCAAACCTTACATTACCTAATCGTCATCGCATCATTGCATTACCTAGCACATTAACGGTCTTCGTATCGATAAATTCCAAACCTTACATTGCCTAATCAACATAGTATTGTTACATTACTTAGCACATTAACGGTCTTCGTATCGTTAGATTCCAAACCTTACATTACCTAATCAACATTGTATCGTTGCATTACCTAGCACAGTGATTCTCAACCAATGTGCCGCGGAACTTTTGTGTGACGCCAAATTCTTAAAATGTGCCGCCAAATATTAGAAATGATACAATAAAAATTATAATGCCTTTTTTTACTATGAGTAAAGTTTAAATTAAAGAAAAGTGTATACAATATGCAATTAATAAACAAATTAACAAAGGATAACTAAAAAAAAACAAATATATAAAAAACAAATTAACAAAGGATAACTAACAAAAATTAAGCTAACAATTAATAATTAGCAAAAAGACTAGTTAACAAGAAATCACAAAAAAATAACAGTTAATAATTATAGAAAACAAGCTAACAATTAATAACTAGCAAAAAAATAAATAACTGTTACTAACTAATTAAAAATTGACCGAAAGAAATTATTAATCCCTTAATAAATGCGCTTTTGTAGTACATATTATTTTATTTCACATTCGAAATTAATATCACAAACTATTTAACACAGTGTAAAATAGGTAATTAAACAACTTCTAATCTAATTTTTTTCGCTGTGTGCCGTCAAATCGTTAAAAGTTAATCGTAAAAATCGTTAAAATTGTGCCGCAACAAAAAAAAGGTTGAGAATCACTGACCTAGCACATTAACGGTCTTCGTATCGTTAAATTCCAAACCTTACATTACTTAATCAACATAGTATCGTTGCATTACCTAGCACATTAACGGTCTTCGTATCGTTAAGTTCCAAACCTTACATTACCTAATCAACATCGTATAGTTCCATTACCTAGCACATTAACGGTCTTCGTATCGTTAAATTCCAAACTTTTGCATTACCTAATCAGCATCGTATCGTTGCATTACCTAGCACATTAACAATTTTCATTTCGTTAGATTCCAAACCTTACATTGCCTAATCAACATAGTATTGTTGCATTACCTAGCTCAATTAAGGTCTTCGTATCATTAAATTTCAAAAGTTAGTTTCTCTCATTGTATCAACCAATTTGTTAATTGCTTGACTGTATTGACTTGATTGTACTGTAGAGTGCTAATTTTCCGAAACAATTGGGACCAAAGCCGATCTGGATAGCAAAAACTCAGAATAATTGGACAAATTTAAATACTGTTTTTATGTACCCTTCACAGTTTTTCCGGGCTTAGGATAGGCATTTATAGTAGCGCCTATTAAAGAATATATTACAAATAGTGTGCCTGAGTCGTGATGAGTCGGAATAGAGCGTTTGCCTTCCAATGACGTGAACCGGATTGGTATTCCAGCTATGATTGGTCAATATTAATTCAGCATCCGGCTTGCATCGACCACAGTGCTGACGTAAAATATCCTCAGTGGCAGAAGGATCATGGGTTGGAGTACCCTTGCTGACAAGCTAACCGTGGGACGTATTCGTGGTTTTCCTCTCCATGTAACACAAATGCCAGTTAGTTCCATCAAAAAGTCCTCCACAAAGGCAAATTTCTCCCCAGGAATTTCCAAGAACTGCTCGAAGCAAATTTCCAGGAGTTCCCTTGTCCTCTGGATTGGGTTTAAAATTATAAAACTACGGAGTTGAACGTTAGTAGTTGTAAACCCAAAACATTGGGTCGGATGTTCAACAATGGCTATAAAAATTTTAAAAAATTGGTGCTTCTAAATGTTTTATTGCTTTTTGTTTTAATTTTATAGAAATCTGCTCTCTTATTCGAAACTACTCACCAGATATATGGTAACTGGGCTGAACGATAGTAAGGTTCTCTTCAAAGTTTCCCAGAGACAAATGAAGTCATTTTTCGATTACTTACGGATATTTTGAGAATAAAGAAGCATTTTTGAGAAAAATGAAAAAAAAACATTTTTTCGGAAAAGGTTAGAAAAACTCGTAATCGTTCAACGATCCGGATAAACAGAGAGGCCGGTAAACCAGCTTTCGAATAATCGGCTCTCCACTGTATGGAGTTTTATTTGGAAAAATAAATCAATGACATGTTAATTTGCTTAATTGCAATAATGCTTTGCACTATTTTATTGCTTATATTTTAGTTTTTAAAGTATATAGGTGGTTGATTCTACTGATTTTATGAGTTAATAACATATATAAGTAGACACGTCAATTTGGATGGTCACTGTATTTCGAACTGTGGAGCTCTCTATATAACTATCTATTTGGAAGAACAGTACTGAAAGGCAAGAAGATAAAAGACACGACTTTTTTTTATTTTTTATTGTTCTTATTTATTTTTTCTCGTTACATTTTTTCTGCCATTGGAAAGAAGCAAAAAACACAGGAGTAGAACGAAAATAGACATTTCTTGAGGCACAGAAAATGGTCTATTCAACAGCCGTACTAAATTGAATATATACTACAACATGTGTCAAACTCCATATCAAATTCAAATTCCCCTTTTTTATTCTGGAAAAATAACTTAAAAAGCTGAAATACTCGTGATAAAAAATTCAAATTTCCGACTTGTTTTGCTTTCCTTTTACTTAAAGCTTTTAGAATATGCATGTATATATTTTTTTATCACAAAAAAAATATTTGCAGTTTAGATAAAAGCTTTTTTTTTCATTGAGTTTCCCTGTTCAAATCGGACAGAAAAAGGAATTTACTAGAAAATGTGCAACATTGAAAATGCTCACTCTCTGAATATATTTTTTGAGACTATTTTTTTCTGTAGTAAAAAAACTAATGGTTTTAAACGTTTATAGGAATACATTTTATGCATCAAATGAGAAACGTAAAATGACAAAAGACATTTTTTTTAAAAAAAAGAGTTCTATACTTGTAAATATTGGCTTAAATTTGCATATTGCATTTAAAACTTTTCAAAGAACAGAAAAATAAGTTATATCATAAATTTCCATATAAAACTAATTTTCCGTAAGTTATGTGTTTTTCTGAATTTTTTCAACTCGACTTTCATGTGTGAGGTGCTAGATTCCTGCAAAAGTAATTTTTGACCACTTTCCGAGTAGCTAGTTCAAACTTCAACAGAGGCTCTGGGGTCAATAGCACTATAAGTTTCAATTAATTTTTGATCTAACTAGAGTGCTGAAATCTTATTTTGAGCTCTGTGTTTAATACAATACAAGTTTAAATTGTTTTCAGAAAGCTACTCATCATATTTTGTAGAAAGCAATAATCCTCTCAAAAATATTTATTGCCAATCTAAAATTTGACAACTTTCTGACTAGCCATTGTACTCAAATTAGACAAGGCTGATGCTTATGCAAGTAACATATTTTTTTAAATATTGTACCCAAATTTTAACACCATTTAAGATTTTTAATCTATTCCGGACATAAACAAAGTAACAGGTACAAACCTCAAATAAGGAACATAAAAAATATTAATTAAGATTGTGAAGCCTGTTTTAAAAGCTGACTAAAAAGTATAGAAATAAATGTAACTTTCGTATGACCTAAAACAAAACAAAAAAGTTAGATACATTACTCTGATAATAAAATATTTTTTATGAAACCACACCACAGAAATTTTCCCCAAGGATGCTCCACTACGATATTTCATACTTTTTCTATTTTAGACGTGACAAAAATAAAACTGTGTTCTTAATTTTGGACTTCTTGAGAAAATTTAATTTTGAAAATTTTTACTTTATTTTAGTATTTTTTCTGAAATAGCTATTAATTAATAAGTAAACCAATAATGAATGTTTACCAATTATCCGAAAACCGATTATCCAAAACTATAATTGGCAGGTTCGTTAAATTTAAAAATATTATTTTCCCCATCATAATTTAAAAACTTTATGGGATCAATGAATCAGTGAATCACTGAATTAATGTATACAAGATTTGGAGCTGTAACTAAGGCAACTATTACAATTGATACAAAAGAGATAAGCATTAACAATCCTTACTGTATTTAAATATAATCAGGAAGCATTTTGGAGGTGCAACCCATTGTCACTGATGTTGCTTTTAGCAGTGCCTGTTCTTTTGATAAATAGTGTGGTTTAAATCCTGAAGAACTTCCTGAGCAGTAGTGAGTTAAATGTCTTAAAGTGGTTCTTTTGCCTTTAGAATCAAGTTCGCATCTCAAGGGCTTAAGTACATGGGGTAGTGTAGGTGGTACAGTGCTTCTTAATTCCATCAATCAAACACCCCCCGCTGTACGCGCACGAGCACTATCCTGTGAAATGAGTGGAGTTAGCAGAAAGGGCCACTTCTTTCTTAAAGTTAATCGCAGGTTATGCTTCAAATAGGAAAATACACAGACAGAGATAATGCATCGACATAGATAATATAAACGTATTAAGCATAGAGGGTCAACTGTAGAAGTAAAAGTATTCATTAGAATAACATCATCACTGTCATACACGAGAAAAGTCGTACACCATAACCTGAACATAACTGGGAAAACTGCCTTAACTGGAGAGAGTCGTGCTCCTTAACCTTCTATAACTGGATAACTGGATAGACTGTCATAACTGGAAAGAGTCGTACTCCTTAACCTTCCATAACTGGATAGACTGTCATAACGGGAGAGAGTCATGCAGATAACATTCCTGTATAACTGGAGAAGACTACCATAGCTGGACCCTTGCAGCACAAATGTAACTGTTACTGTTCAAAAACATAACATGGAAATATTTACATGGTTGCAGAAACGTAATTTAACGTTGCGAGTAATTTCCTTGTTGATTACAATAAAAGGATTTCCGCACCATAACAAAATAACTGCAGAATTATTTAATCGTAACTTGGAACATCGCAGGAAGATGACAACAACGCAACTTTTCCCCTGCTTGATTTCAGAAAGGTTTTTAAAAAGTAACTGATATCATTGTTTGATTCCAAAGCTTAGAATTAGGTAACAGCAAGCATGTTTTAAATGTGGCTGCGGAGTGGGTGAGATGGATCAAAGAGGTGATTTCAAATATGCCAATCAATTTGTGCAGATGATATTTTGAAGTAGGAAATTAGTTACAAAAATGGGTATTCATTAAAGAAACATATAGTTTTTTTTTTGATCGATTAGAATTTTAAATTGTCAAAATATGGAAAGTAGCTGCCAATGTACCCCAGAAACATGGTCCAAATAGTTTAGTCAGAAGAGCGTTCGAAGTTTGGGTCCCCAAATTATAGCCTATTTGCTCTGATGTAAGTAAGGCATCCAGCAAACATGTGGTATAAGCTGCATAATCCAGTTTCTTTTTTAATGAAATCTCCACTGCCGTGTTGCCACTATTAAATTTTCAATCCTCGTAAGAGTGTTGGTGAAATAGCACGTCATTGAATAAGCCAAAAAATGAAACGACATATTAGTGGATCGGCGAACAAGTGAAGCAGCGTATTTGCGATTAGACGAAACTGTGGAACGGCGTATTGTTGAATAGAAGAATAGCAAAATAACGCTAAACTTGAGAGAAAACCTCCAGCTAATATGAGGCCCTTTTCGTATCGTCATTGCGCATTCGTGTGATGTCAGATGGAGCAGTTTATTTCCCCTGAGGTAAAGTAGGTATGCAGCTAACATATGGACAGTGCAGCATTATTTGATTCCGTTTCTTGAAATCTCTACAACAGTGTTGCCACTTATAAAGTTTCAACCTTCGTAATTATACCTACCAATTGGCGCATTTTAGTGATACATCATATCAGTGAACAGGCGCAATAATGAATTACTGAACTAATTACAGGCCTTATATTACTGAACTGATTACATGCGCAATTACTGAATACCCGAATTAATAAAACAGTAAATTTTCAATTAGGCGAATAGAACCGACGAATTAGCGATCCGGTGAAATAATGTTACAAAAATGGGAGACGCAGTGCATACTCCATAGTTAGTAAAAGGGCATATTAGCAAATCCCTAAAAATGTAAATTAATAAACGTGCGAATTAGTGAGTGGACGAATCGGAAAAGTGGACGAAAAGTTTATAAATAAATAACTAATATTGCAAATCTATAATTTGTATTTCGACACTTGAAGAACACGGTTATTTTTACACTTATTTTTCTAAATAGAATTTTGAAAATTTTTATAAATACGACGAATCGGAAAAGCGGATGAAATTCTTATAAATAAATAACAAATATTCTGAATCTATAATTTGTGTTTCGACAATTGAAGAACACGGTTATTTTTTATACTTATTTTTCTAAATAGAATTTTAAAAACTTTTATAAATACGACGAATTGGAAAAGCGGACGAAATTTTTATAAATAAATAACAAATATTGTAAATCTATAATTTGTATTTCGACACTTGAAGAACACGGTTATTTTTATACTTATTTTTCTAAATAGAATTTTAAAAAAATTTTTAAATACGACGAATCGGAAAAGCGGATGAAATTTTTATAAATAAATAACAAATATTCTGAATCTATAATTTGTGTTTCGACAATTGAAGAACACGGTTATTTTTATACTTATTTTTCTAAATAGAATTTTAAAATTTTTTATAAATACGACGAATCGGAAAAGCAGACGAAATTTTTATAAATAAATAACAAATATTCTAAATCTATAATTTGTATTTCGACACTTGAAGAACACGGTTATTTTTACACTTATTTTTCTAAATAGAATTTTAAAAAATTTTATAAATACGACGAATCGGAAAAGCGGACGAAATTTTTATAAATAAATAACAAATATTATAAACCCATAATTTGTTTTTTGACACTTGAAGACTACAGATATTTTTATACTTATTTTGCTAAATAGAATTTTAAAATTTTTTTAAAAATACGTCGAATCGGCAAAGCGGAAGAAAATTTCATAAATAAATAACAAATATTACAAATCTTGTTTTAACACTTGAAGACCACAGTTATTTTTATACTTATTTTCCTAAAAAAATTTTTTTTAATTTTTATAAATACGAAATATTCTAGTAAATGTTCAGACGAAATTACTTTAATGAAAACCAACATAATCTTGAAATAATTTAATTAAAATAAATATAATCTTGACATTTATTTCAGAGAATATTGCACATTTAATCTAAAGTTTAAACAAATTAAATGTTTGTACTTAAGTTAGTTTTCCAAGCAAATTCGGAGTTTTAAATCATATACGTGTGGAAAAAACCGAGTGCCAAGTTTTGTGTTTATGTTCGTTACAACGTATACTCGCACAATTTACCATCCCGCAAAACACTTCACAAATGCTTTCACTCAACTTCTAATGAAGCAAATTTCTGAACTTTGAATTGAAGTGAAGTAAAAAA
The DNA here is from genome assembly GCF_043381705.1 of Parasteatoda tepidariorum. Classification (NCBI taxonomy): domain Eukaryota; kingdom Metazoa; phylum Arthropoda; class Arachnida; order Araneae; family Theridiidae; genus Parasteatoda; species Parasteatoda tepidariorum. The sequence goes on along the minus strand of NC_092208.1, from coordinate 25,258,417 downwards.
GGTGCACTTTGAAAAAGGCAGCCATTTAAAGAAATGGTTGCCAAAAAGGAACTTTAAATCTATTCACTGTGGAAGGGTCTTTGAGCATACTTTTTCTCGCTGACTGCCACAGTCTTAAAACAAAATCCGTTTGTGTTCAGGATTTAAATTTTAAATGAGAAAGTAGAAAGGAAAAGTTTAGCACTTCTATTTTTCTCTTTCAGAAAACCTTCATTGGAACGGCTTTTTCATCCGGGAACCTTAACGATGTCCCCTTTTCTCTCTACTGCGAGGGGTCTAGGGCAAAACTGGGATTTTTTTTTATTGCCTTTTCAACCTACTCCCTTGATAATGAAGGTCTTTCACTTAGAGCTTGCACATTTATGTGAGAATAGAGTTAAGGATAAAGTGGTATTTTTTCTTTTTTTTAAATGGGCCTAGTATTCGAATTCTTATGAATAAAGGCCGAGATTTATTTTTCTTAGACTCTGCAGTTCGAGAATCATTTTTGAGCATTTATATATGAATTGGCAGTTTTATTTCAGTTTTGCTTAAAGTTTATTGCTTCAGTTTATATTTCCCTTATTTAATGACAAAAAGTAAAAAAGTTTCAGAGGTATTATTTGAAAACTTTTATTAAATCATATTTTTATTATCAGTGCTCTTATTTCTCCAATAATTGAATGTTTGGAGGGGAGGAATCTCTTTATTGACTTAGTGAATCATGGAACATCATTTAGATAAAATAGTATAGCTGTTCATAACATATTTTTTTTCAATTGTTGGCTTATTTTATCCAATACTTAGAAGACATTTGCGCAAACCAGTGTGCCAATGGCGACCGAATATTTAAGCCTGGCGAATAAATTGCGTCTAATAAAATTTTGCCCTTTAAATCTAACTACCATATTTTTTTCTAGAGTTGTGAGTTTGCAGTTGACAAATTTTTAAAATAGAACGCAAGCAGCTTCCGACTATTAGAAGGAAATTAACAAAGTATGCGAAGTTGTACTGTGCGAAAAAAAAAAAAACAGACCACTACCCTGAATAACTTTTGATCTAATGACCGGATCTTCACATTCAATGACTCAATCTTAATAGTTCGCGGGGGTAATCTCAAATATGATAAGTAATTAGTGAAAACAATATTCTAAGTTACGGAATCAAACACGAAAGTGTACTTTCTCTAAATAAACTTACCTTTTTTAGATGGATTCAGGCTTCTGATTATTCTTCCAAAATAATTCTTGATCTCTTCCCAAAATCTAGGAGGCAGCCATAATCTGGGAAATATAGTCTCAATAATTTTGGTTAAGAAAACGATTCTAAGTTTGGATCCTATTCGACTTCTCAGGTACTACTCAACAGATTACGCTCAATTTTTTTATTTTGCCATGTAAAAGTGCATTTTTTAAAATGATGCAGGAAATTGTGTTATTTCCAATTCAAAATTTTTTCGACTACTGTCTTTGGATAAGGAAATTATCTAAAGATAAATAAATTTTATAATTGTGTGTAAAAAAAATTTTCTTATTCACTTAAATCACTTAAAAAATTCTCGAGATTTAGCGGGGAAAAAATTAAGATTAACTAAGGGGTCCAAATACTTGGACCGTTCTTTTGATCAAACTATTGGGACTATATTTCCACGATTGCGACATCCTCCTATATTTTGAGGATCAAAAAGCCGCATTTGTCGAAAAAAAGTTTAGTTTATTCAGCGAAAGTAGGTTTTCGCGTCTGACTTCGTAACTTATAATTTCGTCTGAACTATTTAATTAGCATCATAGAGGTCACTCTTTGAACCATTAAGAACGTGAGGTCCTAGAATGTGAACATCCGATCAAAAGTCATGCAGGATGGTCCGTTTTTTATTTTGAGCACAGTACATCACAAAAAGACTGTCAATCTATATCAACAGATGAGTTAGAAACTCTGCTTGTTTTGACTTCCAAAACTTAAAAATATTCTTGAATTTTAATAGAAGTGAGAAAGAAACTTTCCATACGTCTAAATCAAAATCTTTTTAATGAACAAATGGATTTTATGTTGACAGAGCAGGCAAAATTGCTTGATTTACAAAGATTGACTCAGATGCCGGAGAACTTTAACCGTGAAGAATGTTCAGCGAGATTCCAGAATATGCTTCAAATTACAACATGTTTGTGCTATTCTACCATCTTCCTGTGAAATCTTTAATCTTCCTTTTATGCGCATCTCCCAGTGAATGAGCTTCAGCTGTCATAAAGATAGTTTACAGAAATTCCTTAAAGAATGAGACACTTGATGATTTTCTCAGATTTTCTATTAATATATTACCAACAGTTTGTTGCTTGGCCTGAATTAGAAACATGATATTTTTGTATCCAAAGGTAACTGTATACAAACATAAGGTGTTAAAAGCATAGGAACATTTCTAATGTCTTCATTTTTCTAAAACTTTTTGTATTTAAATGATTTTTAATAATATACGGATAATATTGGAACCATTGCAACTTTATTTAATTTAATATCAATGTATTTTTCGCAATAATGATATTTCAAATTTTCATCTTCTACATTCTTTTATGGTTTTGTAAGCAATATGTTCTTTACACTTCATCTATTTACTTTCGAAAATTGTTTAGATTTTTCGTAAAAATAGTGGTCTAGAATAGTGTACATAGTGAAAATAAAGAATGTATATAGTGAAAATAGCAAAAAAGTTAGTCTGGCTAGAACTTTAAAACTGAAATTTCATGCCCCTGGGGATAAAAGTATTTATGAGTTCTAAGTAACTTCTCTCTTGTAATATTCTGTATATTTCTTCGACGTAAGGATGTGAAGCTTTTCATTCCGTCACCAATATTTAACCGAATTAAACTTATTAAAACACATGTCAGAAAAATCAAGGTTATATTCTTTCAAACTTTTTTGCAAATCTCTTCAGTTGAATAGAGATGAAGATTTACCATTTGAAATACTTATAAATTTGCAACAGTGCTTATAGTTCTTTGATACATAATTTCTAGTAATCTTGATTTCGTAACTAGCAACACTAATAAATCAATATTTACCTACTTTTTACATAATGTTTAGTTTATTAAAAGGTAGAAAATTACTTCTTCAGAATAAATTTAAAAAAATCAAAGCCACAATAATTTAAATAAAGATCGTGGTGTGCATCGTAAGCAAATAAATAACTTTTGATCTAATTGTTGAGTTTTCCCAAACTATAAGATACAATTTTAATTGTTTGAGGGTTTGGCCTTAACAGACGTACAGACGATATTTTTAGTGATGAATTCAGAAAATGAACCACACTTTTTTCTAAGCAAACATGTTCTTTTCGAAAAAGTAAGTTTTTTTTTAAAGTATGGACCAAAATCATTAAAATAATTTCCCAGTAGTATAACTATAAGAGCGAGTAAAATGTTAAGACCTGTAATATTAATTATGCCATTACCATAGTTAATGGCAAGTAATAAGTAATTTTTGCCAAAATCATAATTTTCTAGAACTATTTAAGTAAATTTAATTGATAATTACTCTGATAATGATAATTACTCTGGAACTATTTAGGTGAATTTATCCAAAGATAACTTTATGCTAATTCCAATAAAAACACTTTAATTAAAACAACTAACAACGAAAATAATGACTTTAACACTTTCCAGTAAAAACAACTAATTATTTTTCAAAGATAATCCCATGCCTAAGATTTTTAATAATTATTTATTATTTTTTATTGCAGAATTTTATTGCAAATTTATCAAAAGATAATCCCTTGTCTAAGATAACTTTTAATAGTTATTTAATATTTTTATTGCAACATTTGTTAATAAATATTTTTATTGAAATCGCTAGTAATACAAATTGCAATTATAAATGATAAAATCAAAACATTGAACGGCGCTCGCTTTTCAAAAATTTCTCAAATAATACAAATTTAAAAATACATTTCTTATTGTTATAGAAAAATATAAGTTTTAAAACATTATTTTAGTTTCTAAAGTATAACTGCTCAGAAAATATTTGATCGCATGGGCTAAAATTCTTGATTTAATCATTTAAAATGACGCATATATTCGAATAACTTTCAGTTAAAAAAATTAATAAATCATTAATAAAGTAAAAGACAAAAAATATGGCGGTACGTTTTGTCGAAGATGGTACGTTTTGTGTAGGTAACTTCAAATATCGTAAGCTGTAAGAAATTAACATAAAGCATACAGCCCTTTTTGCGTAAGTAAATTCCGCAATTTAAAGCATTATTTCTATGTTCCTAATTTTAACAGATTTCTGCAAAAAAAAAAGTTTTTTTTTTGCGAAAAATTACTTGAAATTAGGTACAAAGTGTTCTTTCACGTGTCAGCATTTTTTATATTTAATATATTTATTTTAATTACTAAATCTTTTCATTTCATTTTCATGCATTTATGGTTAAACTATGAATATCCAAGTATCAAGGTTAATTTTGTCTGCTTAAAATACTTTCGTAACTTCTACGTTGGAACCTTGTGAAACCACTTAGCTGCTTGAATTGGAGTATAAATTAGCCAATAGAACTAAGCTGTCATTCTCACTACCGGCTGATCAGGGGTTCCCTCAGGGGTACCCTCAACTCATGCTCTACACATATCATCCATTTCTTACATATTTGTACAGTTTCTACTCCATATATTCCTCAATTGGTGAACTGAACTACTGGAACACGCAGCTCTCTTAAGCACAGAAAATCAACACAACTCTGCTTATTACCACCCTATTCAATGCAGGACAAACTCCATTCCTTACACTAGATGGCACCACAAGACTAACTGCCTCAGACATATTGCATTGTTATATGTGACTTAATGAAACACAATCGAAATTGCTAATTTATTCCAGGACGATTACTAATTCTTAGTGGGAAGATTACTGATTTTATCAAAAAGGATCCCGTATAATTCCAGAATTGTTACTGAGATTTAATACATTAGTTTATTGTAAATAAACTTTTTTTTAACTAGAAATGTAACTGGTATAAATTAAGCATGGTAACAATCCATTATTTTCTAGGAACATTTTTGCATTCTTTATATAGTTTTTAACTATTTAGATTTCATGTTATTTTGTAAATATTCAATCAATAGATTAAAAGTTATTCATATGTTTCTCTTTTTTCTGATCGCTATCTATTTGCTCATAGTTGTGGCAGGTATGTTTCCTTATTTCTATCTACTACTAAATATTTTTGAATTATATAAAGAAAGGAAAAATATCAAGAAAATAAAAAAGAAGTTGATTCTGTCCCGTTTACCAATTTTTGATTAGATAAATTTTTATCGGATTTCATGTTCAATTGAAATTTTAATTCTAAATTCAAATTTGAGAAACATTAACATTTCAAAAATAGCTTTTTTAATTTTTTACCTAACATAGATTTTCAATTATTCTTTAGTAATACTTAGCTTCGCGGAAAATTTGTAAAATATTTATATTTTGTAAAACAAACTTTTGTAGGCATTTTTAAATGCAATTCACCTACGCTTTTAAATAACAATTGAAGTATGTCTTATTTATATTAAAATGCAACTATACTTAAATTGCATTCCCGGATTACCATGAATTTTTAATTTTATTTACTTTAGCTCTTCAGAAGTTCAAGAATTGATAATTCTTGATTTAAAAGCGAAAAAAGTTAAACGTGTTCCTACAGTCCTTTGTCATTTGGGCTACATATTAAAGGGAAATTAATCACTCTTTCTCGCTTTTATTTCTCCCACGTGATCACTTAATTCATTTTATGCACTCGCGAGTATTTTAAAAGATTTAGTCGTCTACTTACAATTTTCGTGAATATTTATAAGTGCTAATTAATCCAGTTTAATTTAAATGCCAGTTTCCCTTTATCAATAAACAATTTCGTACGAAAACTATTTATCTAAAAATCGTCAAGGGAGTTAAGAACGAGAGATTCGAGGCTAAACGCTTTAACCCCCTTTATAAAGGTTATGTTATTTATTTTAATTAGTTGCTTAAACAATGTAAATACGTATCAAATTTTAAAATATCCGGGTTGTTTCCCGAGATTCTGATCAAAAATACCTTCCTTTTTATCACTCGAAATTGTTGCTTGATGCATGGCATTAAAATATATAAATCATTTTAAAGAGTCTTTCTAAGATTATTATTCATTGTGGTTGTAGATGAAGTAGCTGCGACTATAGTAGCTGTAGAAGTGATAGTAGTACGTAGTATCGGTAGTAGTGACAGCAATAGCGACTGCAGTAACAGTAGTAATAGTAATAAACACTCAGAAAACTCGGTTCAACGTTGAACCAAAGCAAGGTGTCCGAAACCCCTATGTCGTTAAATTTGCTGCAACCTTAATAAGGTTTAAAATAAACTATATTTTAGTTCTAGTTGAAAGATAGTATAATTATGTATAATAATGCATGTATGCATAAGATCACGAAGCACTATGACATGGTTTATTTTGTCACTGTATTAATAATTATAGAAGTCGTAAAAGTAGTAGTGACAGTAGTAGCAGTAAAACTCTCTCAGAAAAATCGATTTGAGGTTAATGTTGGCATTGTGAAAACTCATATCATACGCTGCAACCTTATTAAGATGTTAAAATAGAAAACACTTTAGTTCAAGATAAATAATAATAGTGAGGGTAACCAAAGCTTGTATGTTTGGTCATAAAAATTATGCATGTTCTTAGTTGTATAATAAAGATAATTTTGCTTTTATAAGAGGGTTTACATATATAATTTGTATATTGCCATTTGTATTAAATACTTTTATAATATTTAATTTCTATTTGTTTTTCTTTAGTTAAACCTAGCTTGAATTCATCTTAATATTCTCCCTTATCGTATGAAGTATGAATATATATATATATATATAATAACAGGACTACATCATCCCTGTTATCATTGTTGTATTCATCTTAATAATGCAGTCAAAAGCCATAATAAGTTATCAAAAGATTTATTTAAAGGTTGGCTGGTGATTATAACAGTTCACATCCCCACTCCACAAGGGAGGGGATGTGGACGAAACTTCGGATGGTTCCGGCAGATGTTTATTGGAACACGTTATTCAGCAAGAAACATGCGAAAACCATCGGTCCCGCATTAAATACTACAGAGAATGATGTAATTAGGTTCCAGTCATATATACCTTTGTAACTCTACTCATTATGGAAAATCATTTAATGCTTCCTAATATGGAAGTGAAAGAGGGTCAAGATTCTAAAAATAACTCCTCCTTTGAAATATAAATCTAATTATAATTCAATGGTATGTTTTCAGCCTTGAATTCCCAAAATAAAATATCTCNTAAACTTCCAGGGGTGGTGGGGCACATCATATTGCCATGACTGGAAATGTTATCACACGTAGCTAAGGGCGCTTTCCTATTATGAACTGGTACATCGTGTGCCTTTGAACATCAGATACTTTTATTTATCAAAATTATCTTACTTTTTTTTATTTTCTATTAATTATTTTAAAACACTGCTTTCAAATAGGTACAGTATTAGTTGTTTTATCAAAATTTAAAGATTTGAAAACTAACTGGAAAGGTCTCCTAATCATTAAATTACGATAAAACAGCATTTCTAAGACTATATTAATGGAACTCTCGACAATAACTAATAGTAACATAACTGCCCTCAGGGGAAGGAAGGTTCGCCTTCCAATGAGGTGAACCGAGTTTAAATCCCAGCGATGGCTGGACGATACGAATTCCGCTCCGGCTTACACAGATCACAGTGCTGATGCAAAATATCCTCAGTGGTAGACGGATCATGGGTTAAAGTCCCTTTACAGTCAGGAAAACTGTGGGAAGTTTTCATGATTTTCTTCTCCATGTAACACAAATGCGGGTTAGTTCCATCAAAAGTCCTCCACGAAGACAAATTTAACCCAATACTTGTTCCAGAAGTTCCCTTGTCTTCTGTTTTAGGTTCAAATTTACAAGACTAAGGAGCTGAACATTAGTAGTCGTAAGCCCAAAATTGGGTCGGTTGTTCAACGACGGCTATAAAATAAAATAATAATAACATAAAATTAACATGAGATTGAAATATTTTGGAAAAATAAAAGTGCAAGTTCAAAAGCACACCAACAACATGTCCATTATAGGAAAACACCCCTAGCAGCGCAAAATGACATTCCGGGTCATGATTTCCGAGTTAATTCTTAATCCTTATGATGTGCCCTACTTTCTCTAGAAGTTTATCGCATTTTTACAAGGCACTCTAAATATATAAATCCCTAAATTGACGATTCTTACTATTTATTGTATCATGTACATCTTACTATAATTACAAATTCTTATGTTCCTGAATGCTAAAAATGGTACAAATGCTTTACACCAAGTAGTGTAAATGAACATTCTTGGTTTATTATTACACCAGAACTAAGTATTATCTATGGTGTTCCATAACTACATTCTGGTGTTCAGTAGTCGCCGTCATTTTTGGTGTTGAGTTTCTCCCTTGCTCCCTATAGCCTCTGACATATAATGATCTTAAATACTTCACTCCTCCATTTTACCCTACTTTTGTTTAAAACCCCCAGCTTTTAGTTATTTTTTTAGTAGTAACTATGTTTTAGAAACCACAACCCGGTCTATTTTTTAATGCACAAAAGAAAGAAGGTATGTCATAAGAGTATTTGTTTTTTTGAAATAGTTGCACTGAAAAAGTTAATATACTTTACTAACTTTTTTAAATACTTCCTTTCATTCATAAACAATACCTAGAATGAAAAGAAATACACTCAATATTTTTTTACAAGAGGTCTTAAAATAATAGATTTTGAAGTTATACTTCTTATGCGACTTCCAACAAGGTTGCGTTAAACGTTTAACGCTACATTTTTATTGGCCGGGAAATCACGTGGTAGGATCCAGTTTTCCCTCATTCATTTCCATATTGTTTTGGTTCTCACTAGCATAAAAATAATAAAAGTCATAAAAGTATTGTTTTTCTATAAATATTTTTTTAGTTTGTTTTGATACACATATAATTTAATAGGGTAGTATTTTTTATTTTCAAATTTAGTGGATAACAATTGTAAAAAATGAGTGAAAACAATCCCACGGACAATGCGATGGATTTAAGGTTATGTCAAGGTACGTCTCTTGTGAATATCAATTCATTGTCAGGTTTTCTCTTTTGAAATTACATTATGACGCATTCACATACATTATTAATACAAATACATTTTCCATGGCGAGACGATGAGGCAACCACAAGCACTTCCACTGGTTCAAGAGGCCCACGAGGGAAAAATGCACAATATTACTATTATTGCAAAGCACGGAATCGAACGGAGCAGGAAAAAGAGTCGTTGAATAGAACTAATGATCCTTCTACGACTGCTGGTTCTTCTACAATTAACGTCGCAGGTTACGAAGTTTAACTTCTTCACTCCACGCACTATTTTTATTTTATTTTTTTTGTATAAATTCTACTTTTAGTTAGTTTTGTGCTAAAGGGGATTTTCTGGTCAAAAGATCCAATTTAAGCTTCATTTTTAACATTTTCTTTTTTTAGTGAAATGAAAGGATAAATTAGATGATGATTTAATAGTTTTGTTCCGTCACCTTTCAGCTATACTTAAATTTTTCTAGGCCGAAATAAATATAAATCAGTATTTAAAAAATTATGACGAAAAGCCGAGCGCTGATGGACAGGCGTAGCTTAATCTCCATACTGCGTAGTCTGAAACAGACGTGACCGAAAATTAACGATATGTATGAGTGTAACTGTAATTAGAACCAAAGAAATCTGAAGAAATGCTATTTTTTCAAAAAATGGTGGTCATTTGAAAAAAAGCTTAACAAAAATAGACATTTACAAAACATGTTGTGTTGCAATGCGAAAATGTTGTGTTGCAATAGAAGTACCCATGACGTGCATCATGCTGAAAATCCCCATGAAACGGTCGTTGAAGATTACCGAAGCCAAATAATTGGTAATTTCGCCCGCATCTTTACCGTAATAAATGAGTTTTGGAGAAAATGTCCGAATAAGATAAACGTTATTGTTTTATGGTTTATTGTTCGTTATTGTTTATTGCCAGCGCATCTTTCCAATAAATTCTCATTTAACAGGACTTTGCATATAGGCCTGATTCCCTCCTTCACAGTTTGTGAGCTCTCGAAGACGGGGAACGGCAGGATTGTTTTTTTTTTTTTTTATTTAGTTTAAATAGATTCTAATCAAAATACTTTTGCAAACAAATACTCTGTAATTAATATTAAGTATTGAAATATGAAATAAAAAATTAAATTTAAAAGAAAAATTCTTGACCAAAAAATCCTTTGAAAGGAAATAAAACGAGATAACTTTTTATTCCAAATAACTCACTTCTGAAGCAAAATCAGTATTCTGCAGAAATTGCACAGGTACTTTTCCTTTCAAGTATTTGTCTGAATTACATATGAAAATCCTATCTATGTAACTATATAACTATGCATTTACGTAACATATTATTCTGCGTAATTAACGTCTTTTCCTCTTTTGTAATTTATAGCTCGGAAAGACTCATTATTTTCTTCTAACTACTTGAAGCAAACTAGATGTTGAAATTAACTATAACTTTTGGTGGAATAAAACGCAGACTATTTAAATTATTCAACTCTCCTAATTTTAAAGCTAATTGTAAACACTTTCTAAATTTTTAAATTTACACAAACTAATATTTGATCTTTATATTCTTATATTATTACAAAAAAATGATTTGCAGTACATTTGGAATAAGGCATGCTCCATATATGTATTTTAACTGATTTTTTTCTGTATTTTGCTAATTTCATTGTTTGTATTATATTTGGAGGTATAGCTAAACAGCAGAATATATGATATTTCAGAACTTTATAAAACATTATATGCCAGTGTTTCTTTGAATTTGCCAGTTCAGACTATTTTATTTTATTTTATAACCGTCGTTGAACAGTAGACCCTATTTTTTGAGTTTAAGGTTGCTAATGTTCAACTCATAGTCTTGTAATTTGGAACCCAATCCAGCACACAAGGGAACTCCTAGATCAAATATTGAGAGAAATTTGCTTTCGTGGATTACTTTTTGGTGGAAACAGCCTACATTGGCATTACATGGAGAAGAAAACCAAGAAATCTCTTACCCATGATCCATCTACCATTGAGGCACTGTGAATATTTTTGAGTCAGTACTGTGTTCGGTGCAAGCCAGGTGCCGAATTCGAATCGACCAACCATCATTGGGAGTCGAGCCCGGGCCACCTCATTGGAGGAGAACGCTCTATTCCCTAAACCATCACGGCTCTGTCCCGACTATAGTGATCTATGAGTTTCTCTATAATCGTTTTTTTTCTGACTATACAATGTTGCTAAATATGCAAATTTTCACAATTTTGGGAAACAATACATGCGTTTGTTTCTTTTACTATATCTGATATATCGTTCTCTAATTTTTACTGCTACATTTTCTTCTAAGGATACAATGTAGATTTATAACTTTTACAACACATTTATAGCTCGCCAAATTGACACTAAAACTCGCCAAATTGGCATTTTTTTTTTCAAAGAGTTTAATATTTTAAAATTATTTGAACGTTTTAAAGCGCGAATGATTCTATACGGCAATGTTGTATAGATAGTTTAAAATTATAACGTTAACTTAAGTATAAAATATTTCCTCAACAATGATTTGGGTCAGAAGTAATAGTTGTTAAGGCACCACAATTTCATGACCAATGGAAAAATTGTGGGGCCATGTGGTTAGCACTGCTCATAGGCCACCTTTACCAAGCAAATTGGTACCCATCGATCTTAAACTGGGTAGCTTTACAAGCCACAGCAGGGGATCAAACCCCAATTCCTTACAAGGACAACACAGTGCCGTATTTACCTCAAGTATAAGGCACTTAACCTTGATGCAGAATTTTTACGTAACATATTTTTCATGCTTTCTTTTTACATTATTTTGTATTAACTTCGATCAAAATAAGTAAAAAAATTTATATTTAGCATTTTAATAATTTATGGTTATGAAAAACAGCATGAAACACCGGTGTCTTTTTCTGTGTTCATGGTTAAATGTTCCAAACGCTGCTCATATCCAAACAATACATAATCTTTCAAATTTAAATTTATTTGCAGTTATCTATATCTAGGAGAAAGAGTTATGCATCTCTGAAATTTCTTTAATTTACAAAATCAATTATCAATAAAAAAATTTAATTTTAAAAGAAAAAAAAATTCTTTTTTTTTCGTTTGAATTTTACATTTCTGCCCAAATATAATTCCAATAATCAAACAGATTTTTTTAAAGAATATTCGACAGTATTTTTGTAAATACAAAATGCTAAAATACATTTTGCTTGTAATTAGAGAGTCAGAAAAAAAATATAAAAGAGACACCGGTGTCCTATCTGCGTCAAAGGGATTAGCTGTGGTATTTTTGCTTTTTTTTTTTTTTTGTTACTTTCCTTGGCGAAAAAGTTTGGCGAAACAAAACACGTTTAATAAAAAAAACTTCTTAATTTATTAACTCTTATATAAATTCATTTAAAACAACAAAAAAATAAAATTGTTCTCAAGTTCTTCAATATAAAACCAAAATAACTTTTCCGGGTGATCAAATAAACTTGATTCATCAGTCATAAAAATAAGTTCCATTTCGAATATGAACACCCAAATGATTAAGTACCAGAACACTCTCGATAAATTTTTTTTACATTAAGATTTGAAAGGTTAGAAATAGAAGTTTCAGCAATAAAACGAAAATCCATTCACTTCTGGAAAATGGTGGTAAATTTGACAAATACCATATGAGGAATGACTATTTGTAGCGGGTGAAATGCAAATAGTCTTTTTGGCATTTCTAGAAAAATCCCATTCGCTGTGAGAAAAAAAGGTCACATATTTTAGACTTGAAGAGCTAAATTGATGCGATTCAAGCTTTGCATCAATCAATCATAAGCGAAATGTGAGTTCACTACGATAAGCAAAGTGATCAATGAAACATCAATAAATCATCAGTCTCTAAAAGAATCTTTATCCAGCAGAACGTTTTCATACACCCCTTCTTCCACCTTTTTTTTAACACTCTACACCCCAACGGGTAAGGGGAAAAAATTGTGGTAAGATAACGGAATCTAGAAGACTCGTTAGTCACCGCAAACGAGACCCGGTAGATATGGAATTACATATTCTATTATCAAATATATTATGACTGCAACTGTAAATTTAGTTGATGAGCACCGATTCTTCATGTTGCGTAGCACCACAAAAAAATTTTACAAAATCCTCTTTTAAACTAAACATATTACGTAAAATAAGGCATGATGTGTTTAGTGCAAAGTCACAGCTTCTTCATATGCTGTAGTTCAGGGTACAAAACCCAGTGGAAAAATATATATTATAAAAAGGGTACGTAGTGTTTATAAAAAGCCCTTAAAGGTGCTTATTTTCGATTTTCGTTTTTTAAAAGCTCTTAAAGGTGCTTATTTTCGATTTTCGTTTTTTAAAAGCCCTTAAATGTGCTTTTTTCTTTAGGTGTTTTTCAAAAGTGCTTAATTTTCCCTTTTTCAAAATTAGATTTTTCCTTTACCATGTTGATTTTCGCTACGAATTATGCAAAAAGACACAGTTCACATTGTTCTATTCAGCGTTTTCGCAATTAATTCAACCCCCAATCTATTTCAGCGTAAAAACGCCATTCGTTTTACATGATTTAAAATTTCATGATCTTTGACAATTGTCAAAAACAATGTGTAAAGGTTTTTTTTTGTTTTGACATGACACTTAAAACAAAAAAAAAACGTCAATTATCAATAACTTTCCAACCCTGTCTAGTTATCATATTTTTTGAGTGCTTGAAAAGTGATTAAAAGGTGCTTATTTTTTGATGAATTATTTGGCTACGCACCCTGATAAAAGTCCGTTTTAAAGTGAAACTTTTAATATTTTGGTAAAACATATACATTAATTATAAAAACCTCATATTACACAGTACAGAAAACTACTACTAGAGAGAAGTTTATAAAATACCCTATTAAATTTAAACCATTTCATATAAGATAATTTCATAAATTGCATTGAAGACATTTTGGAAGGGAATTTTTTTATATGAAAGATGAAGATGATATATTTACTGAGAACAACAGTTTCCATCTACACCAGAAAAAAAAATTCATTGTGGAGAATACTATTATACTAAATATCCTCCAATTCCTCTATAATTGAAAATTGCATTGTAAATATTTATAAGACATTATTTAAAGTACTGAAGACATTTTTAAAGGGAAACTTTTTATATGAGAGATGAAGAGGATATAAATTTCTGAAAACACCAGTTTCCATCTAAACCGCAAAAAAAATTCATTGTAGAGAATACTATTATACTAAGTATCATCCAAGTCCTCTATATTTGAAAATTACATTGTAAATATTTATAAGACAATATTTAAAGTACTGAAGACATTTTTAAAGGAAAGCTCTTTATATGAGAGATGAAGAGGATATATTTATTGAAAGCACCAACTTCCATCTTCATGAGAAAAAAAATTCCTTGTAGAGAATATTATACTAAGTATCCTCCAATTCCTCTATAATTGAAAATTACATTGTAAATATTTATAAGACAATGTTTAAAGTACTGAAGACATTTTTAAAGGGAAGCTTCTTATATCAGAGATGAAGAGGATATATTTATTGAAAACACCAGCTTCCATCTTCTTCAGAAAAAAAATTCATTGTAGAGAATACTATTATACTAAGTATCCTCCAATTCCTCTATAATTGAAAATTACATTGTAAATATTTATAAGACAATGTTTAAAGTACTGAAGACATTTTTAAAGGGAAGCTTTTTATATGAGAGATGAAGAGGATATATTTATTGAAAACACCAGCTTCCATCTTCACCAGAAAAAAAATTCATTGTAGAGAATACTATTATACTAAGTATCCTCCAAGTCCTCTATAATTGAAAATTACATTGTAAATATTTATGAGACATTATTTAAAGTAAATATTTACATGAGGCTACAATGAAAAAAATTAATTGTAGAGAATACTATTATACTAAGTATCCTCCAAGTTCTCTATATTTGAGAATTACATTTTAAATATTTATAAGACATTATTTAAAGTAAATATTTACATGAGGTTGAAACAACAAATTTTCAAACCTTAGACTGCACACGAGGGATATACACTGCTATATCAAATGGGCAGAAATTGCAAGAAATTTCTTTTGATTGGCGCATGCAAACAGCTTAAACAAGAAGCAAACTCGTCATCACTTAAGAATTAAAATTTTTAAAGTGGAATTTAAAAATCATACTCACTGCTTGCGTTTCGCTTCTGCAGATAGTCGTTTCTCATATGAAATTTATTAAATTTACCAGCATTATTAAGAAGCGAATGGATTTTCTTTTTATTCCTGGAATTTGTATTAACTAAGTATTTGCATTTTGCCTGTTATAAATAGTCGTTTCTCATATGATATTTTTCAAATTAACCTCCATTTTCCAGAAGTAATTAAATTTTCTTTTTACCTATGAAACTTTTAAATTAATGATTTGCATTTTTCCCACTACAAATAGTCGTTTCTTTAAATGATATTCAGCAAATTTGTCGCCATTTTCAAGAATGTGATTTTAATTTTTTTACTTTTTTCATTTCTGGAAATTTTATACTGACTATTTGCCTTTCACCTGCAACAAATAGCCGCTTCTTATACGAAATTTGTCAAATTTATAGCCATATTCTGGATGTGAATGGATTTTCCTTTTATTTCTGGAACTTCTATATCTAACTTTTCAAATCTTAATGTATTAAATTTATCAAGTGTGTTCCGATTCTAAATCATTCTGCCTGTTCATATTCAAAATGGAACCTCTTTTCGAGACTGATGCATCAATTTTGTTTAATATGAATGCCGGGTTTTAAATACATATTGCACACAATGATAAAAATCTTTATTGAAAGTTTAATAAAATTTGCTATTTATGCAGCATCGAATGTTCAAAATAATTAGTTTCATAGAATGACTGCAGAATTACCTCGTACCTCGACGTTATAAAGGTATAGTGTCCCACCAATCAAAACTTATTGATCCACCCCTGCAATTGTAACTTCTGAAAAATTAAAAATGCCTAAAAATTTTTTGATTTTCCTTATTAGAACCGGAAGCATTTTTGAATTTTACTTTATGAGATATGGTATGATTACTTTATGAGATAATAAATCGATGCTAATTTAAAACTTTTAATATTGAGTTTTCTTATCTTTTTTTTTTCATTTCAGGAATATCACGGAATTTCCAACTTAAAGCTAATTTTTGAATACAGGTAATTTTGAATGCTATATTTATTTTTTCCGAAGTTAATTTTAAAGGAATTCCGTCCTTCTTGTTTCTGTTCTATTTTATTACGGAAACATTTTTGATTTCCTTATTAAAATCTCAAACCAAGTGATTTTAATTTTATTTTATACCCGGTTTTTGAACCAGCAGAGCCTGAGATTGGATTTGCTGTTATCAAGGTTCCGCTGCAAAACCTTGCAATTTTTAATCGTACCCAGAAGACAAAGAAACTACGCTATCAAACATTTTGGTTAACTCACCTTTTTTGGGAAACTTTTTCATGGAACTAACCCCATCTCTGCTCCATGGAAGAAACCTCCGATTGTCCGTCCAACAGTAAAGATATTGTTAACCATGGCCCGCTAACAGTGGGAATATTTTGTGTCAGCTGTGCAATCCAGCATGCTGTACAAGAGCAGTCAATAATTAATATAGTCACCGTTATACGCAACCTAGGTCAGCTCATAGGAGATCAGCGAACTTCTCTTTTATTTCGTAAACATCTCTGTAAAGCTAGTGCTTGGAGAATACGAGTAGTTTTTACTATTTCTCTGACTATTTAGTACGATGCAAACTTCGCAACATGAGATTCATTGGATGCGAATGAGATGCTCTTTTAATTCGCAAACATTTCTGTAAAGCTAATGTTTGGAGAATGCGAGTAGTTTTTATCATTTTTCAGACTAGTTTAGTACGATGCAAACTTCGCAACATTCATTTCGTTGGATGCGAGTGAGATGATCTTTTATTTCGCAAACATTTCTGTAAAGCTAATGTTTGGAAAATACGAGTAGTTTTTATCACTTTTCAGACTAGTTTAGTACGATGCAAACTTCGCAACATTCATTTCATTGGATGCGATTGAGATGCTCTTTTATTTCGCAAACATTTCTGTAAAGCTAATGATTGGAGAATGCGAGTAGTTTTTATCATTTTTCAGACTAGTTTAGTACGATGCAAACTTCGCAACATTCATTTCATTGGATGCGAGTGAGATGCTCTTTTATTTCGAAGCATTTCTGTAAAGCTAATGATTGGAGAATACGAGTAGTTTTTACAACTTTTCAGACTAGTTTGGTACGATGCAAACTTCGCAACATTCATTTCATTGGATGCGTGTGGGATGTTCTATTATTTCGAAACATTTCTATAAATCTAATTTAGGGTGAATATGGATAATATTTACATCTTTTCTGACTAGTTTAGTACGATGTAAACTTCTCAACATTCACTTCATTGAATGCGAGATTCTCTTTTATTTCGTAAACATTTTCATAAATCTAATGTATGGTGAATACAAATAGCTTTTACTACTTCTCTGACTAGTTTAGTACGATGTAAACTTCCAAACCTTAACTGAAAAAGACGTAACAACAACTTAAATGTACATAACTTTTTAGATGCATTTCAGAATTTATTTTTCATGAGTAAAAATTGTTCTGTACTTAATCTAGCTTCTCCTATCCCCAAAAAGAAATAGTTCTTATTTGTTGGGAAAATTTTATCATAATTTTATGTTTTTTTGGTGTGTTTTTTTTAAATTGTTCCCATNTTCGCAAACATTTCTGTAAAGCTAATGTTTGGAAAATACGAGTAGTTTTTATCACTTTTCAGACTAGTTTAGTACGATACAAACTTCGCAACATTCATTTCATTGAATGCGAATGAGATGCTCTTCTAATTCGCAAACATTTCTGTAAAGCTAATGTTTGGAAAATACGAGTAGGTTTTATCACTTTTCAGACTAGTTTAGTACGATGCAAACTTAGCAACATTCATTTCATAGGATGCGAGGGAGACGCTCTTTTATTTCGAAGCATTTCTGTAAAGCTAATGATTGGAGAATGCGAGTAGTTTTTACAACTTTTCAGACTAGTTTGGTACGATGCAAACTTCGCAACATTCATTTCATGGGATGCGTGTGGGATGCTCCTTTATTTCGAAACATTTCTGTAAATCTAATTTAGGGTGAATATGGATAATATTTACAACTTTTCTGACTAGTTTAGTACGATGTAAACTTCCAAACCTTAACTGAAAAAGACGTAACAACAACTTAAGTGTACATAACTTTTTAGATGCATTTCAGAATTTATTTTTCATGAGTAAAAATTGTTCTGTACTTAATCTAGCTTCTCCTATCCCCAAAAAGAAATAGTTCTTATTTGTTGGGAAAATTTTATCATAATTTTATGTTTTTTTGGTGTGTTTTTTTTAAATTGTTCCCATTTCTTTATCCAAACTAAAATATCAAAAAGCAGCTTTATTTTCTCACAAGATGTTTTTTCCCTCACAACATCTTATGTCAACGCGCATGTTATTCAATTTTCCCCGACACTTTATTTCATTGAATTTTTAAAAATAAGCACACGTTTTTAACTAAAGATAATAAACGAAAAGAAAAGACTTAAAAGATGAAAAACAACGAGAAAACGCTGTAGTTTTTTTCCCTTACTCTCAAAGCGCTTTCCCTTTTTCCCTCTTTTAATAGCTTCATTAAGGGAACTTTGTAATTAATTAGTGTTTAGACGAGTGGACGAGCTGGGAGTTGATTATTTATCTTGCAGTGACGTAGCTTTAGTTAGTGCATCCGGGTCTCTTAGGAAACACCATATCATCTGACAACTGACGATGTTCTTAATTTAGGGACCAACATTGGTTTTTGTTTTTTTATCTTGCAAGAGGAATTTTTTTGTGTAAAATGCACTTGTTTAATAAGATAAGACTTACTTAAGAAAGGTGATAATTCTCATGCAGTTTGAATTAACTTGCGAAAAATTCATTTAATTAAAAACTAATTTTTTATTTTTGTGAAAATTATTTTCTGACGTTTTTGGTTTGAGGATGAAGACTCTTTTTTGTAGAATAAATTACTTTTTGTGGATAACTTCAAGATTCTGAAAAGTGTACAGGTTCAATTTTATTATTATAAATTTCCATTGAAATTTTCTATTTTATTATTTCATGGTAGCGTTAAACGTTTAACGTAACCTTGTTGAAAGTCGCATTAGAAGTTTCACTTCAAAAAGAAGTCATAGAAGTATAAGTAATAATTTTCAAAGGTTATAAAAAGGTCGGTCTTACACTCTTAACCGTTAATTTATTAACCGTTACTTTAGTCGTTAATTTATAGGATCATTTCCCTTCTTTGGGAAGATGCCCCTGTATACGTAATAGTTACGAACTTCAACAAAATTTATAGAATGATATTTAATCCATGCAGCCAGCCCCCTTCTTTAACAAAAAAAAACCGGGTATCCATAGTTGCAAACAACTTCAACGAAACCAGTTGAGTAGACCTTTTAATTTATATGGATTTTTTTTAATAAAGTTTCCTAACTCAATTCAGGAGAACTATGCACCTTATTTCCAAATTAGTATTAGCATCAAGGTACTATAGCAACACAACACAAAGTAATAGCAACACAAAGATACCAGATTCAAACCCAGCTGATTTCAAATAACATATTCTTGCACTCTCTCTACATTAGCTACCACGGTAAACGTACAAACAACTCTCTCACTCCTTGCCGAATGACAGCACTATAGTATTTCATCTTGCTCCATGTATGAGTTAAGCAACTTCAATGAACTGAAGATATGTTTTACGTGCATAATGTTGATTTACGATCTTTGGCCATGTATTTTACTCGAAAACCTTTTCGGGCAGATATGTATTTTCATGGTTATGATAGCTTTACGGGAATAAACTTACTTTCAATGTCAGTGACTTTATGTCACTGATTGTAATCTAGCGTAGAAATCTTTTAGAGAGCATAATTTAATGCCATTTCTTAATCAACGGAAATATATTCTTACTTGAAAAGTATAAAGACTTTTATTGTCGATAACAGATTTTTATTGTAACATAAGCGTTAATAATTATAACCGTAGTTGAACAGCAGATCCAATTTTGGGTTTACGACTACGAATGTTCAAATCCGTAGCCTTGTAACTTTCAGCCTGATCCAGAAGACAAGCAAACTTCTGGATCACGTATTGGGGGAAATTAGCCTTCGTGGAGGACTTTTTGATGGAGTTAACCCGCATTTCCGTTATATGGAGAGAAAAATTACGAAAACCTACCACGGCCAGCCTGACAGCAAGGGAACTCTAACCCATGACCTGTCTATCACTGAGGATATTTTACGTCAGCGCTGTGGTCGGTGCGAGCAGGATGCGGAATTCGTGTCGACCAGCCATCACTGGGATTCGAACTCAGTTCACCTCATTGGAAAACGAAAGCTCTATCCCCTGAGCCACCACGATTCATAAGCGTTAATAGACTTTTTTAAGTAGAAAGGGGGCTGGGATAGCCTGGTTGGTAGGGAGTTGGGCTAATGTCAAAGGATTTGTGTAGTAAATGATGACTGTTGCACGTTAAATCTGTCGGGTCACAAAGCCTTCCTTTCTCCCAAACCAAATCAATACCATTGGGGTTACTGAATTGGTGGTCGATCGTTCTCTGGTTCGAATTACTATCTGAGGATAAATGTTACATGTATGAAAGGGTCCTTTAATATGCCCTATGAACGGGCTGTGACGGGTGTGTGGCTATATTTCTGATTATAAATGGTGCAACTGAAAAACAAAAAAACGCAACCTCTGCCTTAAATTTGCTTGGTTTCACAGAGGCTTGCTGGTCTTAGTAAGTGGCTTAGAAATAACAATACCAACACGAAGACAAATGAAGAAATATTAAAAGTTCTTACTTAGAAAAGATATTTTAAAAGATATATTAATTTAGAACGGAAAAGATAATTGTAAAATAGAAAATATATGAAACTTACAGATATTTATCTCTGAATTACTTTCTAGAAATGGCAAATTCTATTCTTTTATGTGTTTATGTACGTGTTGAATGACATCCGTAAAAGATTATAAAAAATAACTAATAAATGAATTTGTTTTGCATAGTTAAATACCGGTATCTACAATTTGATGTCATGGTTACCATGTACTTAATTCACATTTTGTAAACTATGCAATTGGAATTCATGTATGTCTACATTAGTTTGACAGTAAAGGAGAGACTAACTATAAGAGAAATATAGACAGCTATTTCGAAAGGTTTTTCAATTGGTGAAGCAAAAGTTTTTTGCTGTTAAGTGCTTTTAACTATATGTCATGTCTGTTAAAATAATTAGTAGCCTAACAAAAAATATTCATTTATTTATTTAATAGTATATACGCTTGTGAGGTTTTAAGTAATTGGATAGATTTTTAGATATTTCTTTAATTATTTAGTTATCTGTTTTCTGTGCGTTTTTTTTTTCTTTTCTTTTTTTTGCTGTTGTTAAAATGACACATTTGTTAGCCTTTCTGTTATTAGACATGGTATTATTTACAAGGTTTTCTTTTAAAAATTTCAACTTTCAAACTATTAATAATATGAAAGAAAGGAAATGTCTTGATCGAAAATATATAAAAATAGCAAGGATTATGGTAACAGCATGAAGTTTTAATCATGTCTAGGCAAAAAAAGGCATAAATTAAAAATTATTTAAAAAAAATAAATAAAAATAAAGAATTGTACGAAATATATTTATTTGCATCGAAAATGTTGGTGTTTAAAAACACAATACTACTAGCATTATTAGCCACAGGAAGTATTGAAATATTGCTTATTATTGATAAATGTCACAAGATGAAAGTTGCTTTAATTAATTCTTATTACACTAAATACTGTGGAAACAGAATGTCGTTTAGTCAAAATATCTAACAATGCAGTTATTTCGAAAAGAAAATTAAAAAGAAATGATAAGACCCACCAAAAATTTATATGTGCATGTAAAACAATAATATACAAGTAAAAATAATGATGTACATAGATTTCATAAACTGGAAATTTTAACCGACTAATGCAGGTACATATAGATATTCTTTTTTATTTGGTCAAACAAAAGCAGAAATATTTTGTTTTTTTAATCCAATTACTAAATTTTCATTTTACTTATTTTTATTTTATTACGTTTACTTTTATTTCATTACATTTATCTTTCAATTAATTCGCTTTTTTTTATTTTATTACTTTCGCTTTTATTTGTGTTTTTTTTTTCTTTGGTATTCTATCTTTTAATTTATTCATGGAAACTTGTCGAAATTTTGATTGGCGATAAAATGGTGGAAATTTTTGCTTGTATCATTTTGGAAACATCTGTAACATGCGTGGCACTGAGCTTCAGTCAAACTTTTAGCAATCTAGCTATCCGGATCCGACTTCGGAAGTCTAACAGCATCGGGCGCTGTCAGTGCTTGGGAGGGCGATCACCTGGGAACACCGCGTGCTATTGGCATGATACCTTAATGATATTTTTAAGTCATTAAATGAGATCGACAGCGATTACTCGGACATCAATTCTAATCTAATAATACAAATCCGATAAAAAAAGCTCACTTTTGCTATATTCCCACGGGGAATAGAAAACGAGGAAGACCACCATATAGATGACTTGACTCGGAGGACTTTCATGTAGCAAATAGGGAAACTGTAAGAGGCTTTCTGCTGATAGGAACAGATGACAAAGAGGCGGGATGGACTTGTCTTGTAACAGGCTGTAGTGCCTTGAAAGAAAGATCTATCTGGATAGTGGTCCAACTTTTGATTGAAGATAAATTCTTTATCGGCTGTAAGATGTCGTTTTTTTTTAATTGAGGAAACTGTTGAAACTTATATTAATATCAAACATAAACTTTGCGCATTAGAGCTGGTTGAAAGTGGTCCTATTTTTGTATCCGAAAGACAGAAAAGAAGCAGTTTTGAACTCGATGAAGTCCTATTCTAAAACTTTTGTTTAAGACTTTCAAACAGGTGTAGCAAATATCTCTACAGAAAATAAGTTTCGCTGCTAAATGACAGGCAAAAGTTCTGAAACAAATTTTTTAACAATTTCTTGTTAGTCGGCAAATACCGATACAGATGATTTGCTACATCAATTAACTTCACATTTTTATTTGCAAACCCTCCCTTGCTTTAACTCCCACCAAATTCCCGCTCATCGATTGGTGATTAAAACTCGGGTAATTAATTTAAAGAAACGTTTACCTCCCTTGAAATTCCCTTTTTGCCAACTGAATACCCACTTTTTTTTACTTTTTAAGAGGGGTCACACATACAAGCGTTAGTGTTGATATATGTAAATTCAACGCTCTTTGAAAAAGGCTTCTTTTTTCTTTTTTTTTTCATAACATGATTGAAAAATAGTGATTCATGAGTTTTATGCCTCGACGGATACGCTAATGAATCTATGAGGATTGATTTTTCCCTACCTTTCCCCCATTTTTTTTTTTTTTTTCAAAATCATTGTCGCTTTCTTGTAACAGACACAGCTATCTATCTTTTTCTTTCGGTGTACGATGGGAAAAAGATCATCCTGTTAACTTAGGTTTATCCCCTTTTTACCCCTTCCAAAGGTTCGATTTCAATTTTAGGTTTTTAAAAACTCAAAAGAGGGGTAGAGTTAATGCATTTCTTGGTAGTGTAGAACAAAAAAAAAATATAATAAAAATTTATCTAAAAGAGGATTATAAAAAAAATTGCTATAGAAAGAGATTGTCCCTGGTATTGATTTTTTATTTGCTTTTGTCATTTTTTTCTGCAATTAAGATTATGGAGCAATTTTTTACGCAATTGTAATCCCTATTTTAATTTTTTTTTTTCAGTTCGTAGATTACACTCGGTTGGGTAACAATTTTTCTTTCATTTACAGCATTAGCAGTCTCCTTCCCACGTAATTAATGGCTTTTCTAAATGAAAAATTCTTTCCTAAAAATAAAAGCATTCTGTTGTTCTCCATCTTGGCTAAAATTAAAAACATTTAAATAATTTTTAAAATGCTTGAATATTCCAAAAATAATTCTGTAATATGGCGCAAAATCATGAAAATAAATAGATTTTTAATAAAATAAACTAGTAAAAAACTTTTAAAAAATTTTATCTTTTTCTTAGAATATAGATAAAAGCCTAAATTAAAAATGACTTTTCATTCAATTTATTAAAATCCTTTATTTGAAAATTATAAAATATCATCTTATAGGAAAAATTTATTTTTGTAAAATAATTTCTTTAAGAAAATCTGACATTTCGTAGCAAGATATTTTATTCTTTTTATTTTATAAACAGCCGACCTAATTTTGGGTTTACGACTATCAATGTTCAACTCCATATCCTTGTAATTTTGAACCCAATCGAGGAGATAAGGGAACTTCTGGATCAAATATTGGGAGAAATTTGCCTTCGTGGAGGACTTGACTTTTTAATGCAGCTAATCCGCATTTGCTTTACATTTAGAAGAAAACCACGAAATCCTATCACTGTTAGCCTGACGGCAAGGGAACTCTAACCCATGTATTTAATTCGTACTGTATTTTAAAACTAGTTAATATCTGATAAGTATAAAATAGAATAAATAAAATAATTCATTTTAAAACTAATACAGTGGAGTCTCGATTAACCGAAATGGTCGGGAAATGCTACCTGTCTGATAAGCGAGTATACCAAATAGCCCAATTACTTATAAATTTTCATGTAATAAAACATTATTAGTTAAATTATTTCAAAAGTATTATTTCAAAAGTATTAATTTCAATTTACTAGACATTCTTCAAAATTTCTTATTTCTTATGAGCAAATTACTCGAGGCACAGTATCATCGTCACTTAAAATTTCTTAACAATCCAAAATCGAATCTTCATTATTGTTTGCTTCGTTCCACAGCTTCTCCTTCTACACTTTTAGAAGAACAACCCAACATTCTCATATCTTCTAAGATTTAACTTCACTTTTGAAAAAGTTCGTAACTTCCTTGCAGTTCCAATAAGAGGTAATGAGCTTTTCTGTCTTTCTTTTTTTAAGGGAGTCATCCTGGATAATCCGATACCGGTTGCTTGAGAGTTTACTTCATCATTTGTAAACAAAATAAAATTTTATTAGAGCTTTGAGTGATGAACGGAACCCCGAGTGTCAAGTTGTTAATCAAGTACTTATCCACAGTGCATATGCCTCTTTTCGATTTAGACTTTAAGCCATTAATCCCATTTTTGAATTCCATTCATTACAATTAAGTTATTCAGCCTTTAAGAAAAAAAATACTGCAAATTTAATACTAAACTATAAGAGGTTTGCTTAAATGCATTCATAAATTTTCAAATTCGTTTTTTCTCTGAATTATCTGGAAATGGCACTTTGTTATTTTAAGAGGTTACCACCATTAAGGTATACTAATATAATCCACTAAGTCTCATTCTAAAATGATTTTCCAAATTCTTTTATTCTCCTTGATAGTTTAAATCGATTGTTAAAAGTTCAGAAGCTTATAAATAGCTTAAATGGCTTATTTCAAGCTACTTTTAGAAAATAAGTTTTTAATTAATAAAATAAATAATTAAAAATTTTTAATAATTTGAAAAAATAAGCTTTCTAGTTGCTAGTTCTTAATATTCAGATGATGAAATGTTACTTTCTTAATGCAAGCTGTTAATGTTTACATTTATTTTAATGAACATTATGTTCGTTAACTGAAAATTTACCGCAGGTCTTCCACTTTAATTAGCTTTTTAACACTGGTGATAAGCATTTTTTGAGCAAGTTAAGCATTTTTTTTTTGAACTGCAACACTAGACATATGTGTTAATTCTGCATCAATTCGCCTCACATTGTTCATCGTGGCGACAATTCGCCTAGCACAATTTGTCGTAGGACATTTCGTTGTGAGCGAAATTCGCCGCAGCGACGATTCATCATTCGCACAACTCGTCATAGAGATATTTCTACGAGGATACAAATCGTTAAGCACAATTATGTAGTAGTGCAATTCATCATTCGCACAACTCTTCACATAGATAATTCTTCGAGGATACAATTCATTAAACACAATTATGTAGTAGTGATAATTCTTCATTCGCACAATTATTCATAGAGATAATTCTTCGAGGATACAATTCATTAAACACAATTATGTAGTATTGCAATTCATCATTCGCACAACTTGTCATAAAGATAATACAATTCATTAAACACAATTATGTAGTAGTGATAATTCATCATTCGCACAACTCGTCATAGAGACAATTCTTCGAGGATACAATTCATTAAGCACAATTATGTAGTCGTGACAATTCATCGTTAGCACTTTTCGACTCATCGATAATCGATGTAAGCACAATTCACAGCAGCGACAATTCGCTGTGAGCTTAATTTGTTGCGAACACAATTCCTCTCAGACTATACTCGTAGCGATGATAATTTGTCGTGAGCAAGCAAATCGTCCCAACGACAATTTGTCATGGTCACATTTGCTCCAAGCACTGATATTTTGGATAGTCAAGGAAACTAATAATCGGATAATAGCGTAAAACAATCAAATTGTAAAAAAGTACTTACGAAATCAGGACATAAACTGATCTTCCCCCGCCTTACATAGTTGGAATTTTTATTACGAATTTAAATTTTCAACTGCTTAAAGTAATTTAAAAGTACTTCCCATCTATCAAACTTATATTTCTGGGAATCATTCTATGTTTCGAAAAGTTCTCAAAATTTAGCTAATAATCTTTCTAGTATCCCACCCTTTCCTAATATTTGGTAATCTATTCTAATATAATCTTTTACACCTCAGGGTTCCCCCCCCCCCCCCATTCTATTCCTTATTTCCCCTCTTTTATTATCTTTTTCAAACTTGTTTCTCTGTCTCTATTGGTTAAACCACTTTACAAGTTTTCTTTACTTCCACCCTATTATTCGATTTTTAAACACTGAGAAAGGTTCTGATTTATAGAACCAAAATCATTGTACCTGCGATTAACTTACGATTTTCGTACATTTCCATTAGGATTTTGGGGGTGACTTGGAAAGCTTTTGAATTTCGTAATAAGCCGCATTCGTTATAGGGAACTTTTACTGTGTGTTTTCGTAAATTATCTATCACGTGCAGTATTTAATTAGCTTCAATTGAAGTACATCTCCTGACTCCTTGCGATAACACTGCTGTGCTCAAAATCCCGATCTATATTAAATATTTTTATTATTTAAATACTCAATTTATGTTTGAAACATTTACTGAACTCACACCTAAAAAGCCCCAGTTTCCATGATGAAACGCCGATAGTGTATCGCAAAAAAAAGTCTCTTATTTTCGTCTGTAATAGCTAAAATTCAGAAGAAAAAAAATTTCGAAAAATAATAATCGCATTTTTAGAGAATTATTAAGCTTGAAAAGCAAAATTAGGACAATCTAGAATATTTTCAAGAGCAATGGTGGGTAGTGTCTTACGCTGGCATTGCTCATGCCACCCCATCCCCAGTGAGCAACAAAAAGAAAATTGCAAACTCATCCTCCCTTTGGGTGTTTCAGAATGTTTGAACAGCCACAAATTAAATATTTAGTTTGCTTTTTAAGACATGCTTCGTAAATCGATACATTTCATCGTAGCCGCAAGAAATTAGGCTCATTAAGAATTGTCTCAGCGAGGAGTTGAGTCTGCGACGAATAGTGCTCACGACAAATTGTGCTCGAGACGAATTGTATCCTTGACAAATTGTCGTTGCGAAGAATTGTGCTCAAGACGAACTGTCACCCATACTAATTGTGCCCGATGAACTGCCCCACTGTGAATTGTAAGAAATTGTGATGAAGAATTGTCGCAGCGACGAATAGTACTCACGACCACTTATGCTCTTGACGAATTGTATCCTTGACAAATTGTCGTTGCTAAGAATTGTGCTCTTGACGAATTGTTTCCTCGACAAATTGTCATTGCTAAGAATTGTGCTCTTGACGAACTGTATCCTTGACAAATTGTCGTTGCTAAGAAATGTGCTCACAACGAACTGTCTACCCAGACAAATTGTGCCCGATGAACTGCCCACTGTAAATTGCAAGAAATTGTGATGAAGAATTGTCGCAGCGACGAATAGTGCTCACGATCGATTGCGCTCTTGACGAATTGTATCCTTGACAAATTGTCGTTGCTAAGAATTGTGCTCTTGACGAATTGTTTCCTCGACAAATTGTCATTGCTAAGAATTGTGCTCTTGACGAACTGTATCCTTGACAAATTGTCGTTGCTAAGAAATGTGCTCACAACGAACTGTCTACCCAGACAAATTGTGCCCGATGAACTGCCCACTGTAAATTGCAAGAAATTGTGATGAAGAATTGTCGCAGCGACGAATAGTGCTCACGATCGATTGCGCTCTTGACGAATTGTATCCTTGACAAATTGTCGTTGCTAAGAATTGTGCTCTTGACGAATTGTTTCCTCGACAAATTGTCATTGCTAAGAATTGTGCTCTTGACGAACTGTATCCTTGACAAATTGTCGTTGCTAAGAAATGTGCTCACAACGAACTGTCTACCCAGACAAATTGTGCCCGATGAACTGCCCACTGTAAATTGCAAGAAATTGTGATGAAGAATTGTCGCAGCGACGAATAGTGCTCACGATCGATTGCGCTCTTGACGAATTGTATCCTTGACAAATTGTCGTTGCTAAGAATTGTGCTCTTGACGAATTGTTTCCTCGACAAATTGTCATTGCTAAGAATTGTGCTCTTGACGAACTGTATCCTTGACAAATTGTCGTTGCTAAGAAATGTGCTCACAACGAACTGTCTACCCAGACAAATTGTGCCCGATGAACTGCCCACTGTAAATTGCAAGAAATTGTGATGAAGAATTGTCGCAGCGACGAATAGTGCTCACGATCGATTGCGCTCTTGACGAATTGTATCCTTGACAAATTGTCGTTGCTAAGAATTGTGCTCTTGACGAATTGTTTCCTCGACAAATTGTCATTGCTAAGAATTGTGCTCTTGACGAACTGTATCCTTGACAAATTGTCGTTGCTAAGAAATGTGCTCACAACGAACTGTCTACCCAGACAAATTGTGCCCGATGAACTGCCCACTGTAAATTGCAAGAAATTGTGATGAAGAATTGTCGCAGCGACGAATAGTGCTCACGATCGATTGCGCTCTTGACGAATTGTATCCTTGACAAATTGTCGTTGCTAAGAATTGTGCTCTTGACGAATTGTTTCCTCGACAAATTGTCATTGCTAAGAATTGTGCTCTTGACGAACTGTATCCTTGACAAATTGTCGTTGCTAAGAAATGTGCTCACAACGAACTGTCTACCCAGACAAATTGTGCCCGATGAACTGCCCACTGTAAATTGCAAGAAATTGTGATGAAGAATTGTCGCAGCGACGAATAGTGCTCACGATCGATTGCGCTCTTGACGAATTGTATCCTTGACAAATTGTCGTTGCTAAGAATTGTGCTCTTGACGAATTGTTTCCTCGACAAATTGTCATTGCTAAGAATTGTGCTCTTGACGAACTGTATCCTTGACAAATTGTCGTTGCTAAGAAATGTGCTCACAACGAACTGTCTACCCAGACAAATTGTGCCCGATGAACTGCCCACTGTAAATTGCAAGAAATTGTGATGAAGNCCAGTGATAACTAAGATAGTGTATGAAGATTAATTTTTACTAACAAATAATCATTTATACTTTCTCACATAAACATCTTAATTAATTATCTCTTTTTTCCATTTGATGACGCAACGGAAATTATTCTACTCCGTTGATTTCTCAAAAAGTCTCATTTAAATTTGTTATAATTTTTTAAGAAATATACAAAATCGTCATAGATTTTATAATTATAATATTTATAACAATATTTTTTGTAATAATGATACTTTTATATTAGTATTTATATTAATATTTATATTAATATTTATATCAATATTAATATTTATATTAATATTTATATTAATATTTATATTAATATTCATATTATTGTTATTTGTTAAATAACCGAAAATATCTTATATTCTGTAATAAATTTGTTTTAAGAGTTTCAGGAATTTTAAATTCTAGTAAAACTCCTGTCATCTCGTTTCCGATCTTAACTAATGTCAAGCTCGTGTTTTTTCGCTATGCATGGTGTCGATGCATTTATATGCATTGACAATGCCTCTTTGCATTGTTACGTTTGTCACAAATTACTTCTGATTTTAAAAATTATTTAGCCCTTTATACTGTGCTACTCTTTTTCAGTAATGTTTTGTTAAAATATTTTTAGCAGTATTGAGATTGTTTAAACATTTAAATTGGTTTAGCTTATTAAGTAAAAAAATAAAATATTAAAAACTTATTACAAAAATAGTTTTAAAAATCTACTTAAAATTAAGTAGATTTTCAAAACTATATTTTTTTTTTGGAAGTAAGTTTCTCACTGCCCCCTGGGAGCTATTAAAATGTTGGTCATCGCATGCTTTGCATTTCTGTTAAAATCTCAATGCATGATATATTTATAAAATTTGATTTGCAAATATTAAAATCAACAAAGGGAATTATAAATTTGATAGATTCGGTGTTCAAAAATTTAAGAATGTACCATGTAACATATTACTTTTAGTGAAATTTCAGAAAACAGAGATCAACGCATAATGGGACGTTGCAAGCTGTACAAAAGCATACAGCTTGCTTTAATACAGAAAATAGCTCTCACGTAAGAGCACAAGTTTTTCAATGTCGGCCTCCTTTTTTGAAACTACGCAAACCTTTACTGTTATCCTTATTTGTGTGAACAAAACATTTTTTGTCTTTGAAGTTATCAAATGAAAGCCGCACAAATCATAGTTTAGCCATCAACATTTAAAAGTCAATGAAATTGGTTGTAATCGGGTAAGTAACCTTATAAAGGGTTAGCGGAATAGATTAAAAATATATGATTCACTGTTTTCTGCTAAATAAAACGAAGTATTATTCTCAATAAATCTCAAGTAAGGGACAAAATATGTCAACAGATGTTGCATTTTATCCTTTTTAGACAGGGAAAGCTTTTAAAAAAATTTCTGCCGCATGCCAAAACCATTGCAATTGAAATATCTGCATTGACGTCTGCTCCTTTTTTTCCTCCGGATGTACCCCAATCAAATATTACTTGAAACAATGTTGTTGCAAATTATAATATTTTTAAAACGTTCTTATATAGTAGCTCAAAGTTAGCAGTGCCATCTGTTGACAAATTTCTTGCTAAGTTTAAAAGTTTCTTAAGAAAGAAGCAGCAAACCGCACATTTCTACGTTTTTCCGTTTTTCTCTAATTGATTTCTTTAATCGCCAGTCATTTTTAAGTCTCCCGGTTACTTGACAATGTTAATGAAGCTAGAACTTTTACATCAAAGAATAATGCAGCCGTTCTTTTAATTGTATTAATTGGGATTAAGTATTCAAGGAAAAAGTGAAGATAAAATTTTAAGATCATAAACTCCAATAGTATTTAAGAATCTTGTCTATTTACGCATAATTTTAACTACATTATTTTTCATTTAAAATTTTACGCATCGCTGACTTTAATATTATTCCTAACTTAAATATTGCAGCAAAAAGTAAGAGAAATTAGGATACAAGTCGAATACAAAGTTTAACATTCTTACATGATTATGAGACGAAGTTTTTTTATTGCTTTATTTTTTTCCTGTTTTTTGTGTATTTCTTTATATACTGTTAGGTATTTTTAAACTACTGTGTCCCTCTTCGTTTTTGTTTGTTTTTGCATGTTCAATTTTGCTTCTTGGTGTTTACGAAGAAAAATTATAATTCTTCATTTAGAAACAAATCTTAATATGTTGATCCTGGATATGGTTTTGGAATATTTACAACAATAAAAAAAGAACTCTACGTGATATTCACTTTCCTTCAAACCGATACCCTTTTTCTTTATCGTTAATGAACTTACGTTATTTTTTATCTCCTCAACACTGTAATTAGATAGTTTTATAAATAGATAATACAAATTCAAACATTAGATTTAAGAATGTTGGAAAAATTCGAAATCATACACTCTAAAAACTGTGCCTCTGACTTCAGAGGCACATTTGGATCGTTTGTGCCTCTGAATTTTAAGGGCACAACGTGCCTTTAAAAATGAAAGGCACAATGTACCTCTGATTTCAGAGGCANAGTAACAGTTTGAAATAATTATAATTAGATATCAATGTCAATTGTTTTCTAAAATAGCTAATGATTGAAAGTATACTTTTCATAATTATAATAAAAATTCGAAAACATTCTTCGTTGTTTTTTAAATTATTCAATCATTCTGTGAGAGAATTTCTGTGATAGCTCTCGAATGTAAACTAAGATAAACAAAAAAGCAAATTGGTATTTCAAATAAAAATGATTTCTTATTCATAGCAATCGCCACATTGAAAACCTCATACATAATTATAATCAAACACTACAGAACAAATATAGGGCACTTTAAAAACATTCCTCTTAATATTATAATGATAAAACATAAATAATACAACTACAACAGAAATGTAAACATAACTAGGGTTAGCTCTCTCGCTTAAACATTTTTATAAGATTTGTAGCATTAATAATTCACTAATAAAAATTGAAATGTATTAATAAAAAAGATGCCGTCGTTACTTAGGAATTAATATAAAAATAAGATACAAGTATTAAACTTACCAAATTCAAGCATTTTTATAACATCAATCGAACACATTTGTAGACAACTGCTTCCATCGGTGGCGTGGTTTTTCACTGATGTGCGCATGCGCTTATTCTCCGCTACATGATCGTACCGAAGAAAAAGAAATGAAAGGCACAAGCGAATTTGAGAGGCACAAAAGAAGCGGGAAAATCTTTTCGTACCGCGCATTGACTGGCGTTCGCTTTGGTGCCTTTAATTTCTCGTGGTGCCTCTCATTTTTAAAGGCACATTAGTTATGTGCCTCTTGCGCGAGAAAATACACGGTACATTTAGCTTGTGCCTCTGAAATCAGAGGTACAGTTTTTAGAGTGTATGATTTATCATCATCATCTCATATCATAATTTTCATAAAATTTGCCGAGAAAAAATCTTTTACAACCTATTCGGCCATAAAAAAATATTTTAGTTGTCTCCTAATTTTGTAACAATTCCATCGGTTTAAGTTAATTTTCAATTTAAAACGCCTACCATTTCAAAAACATTTTTATTAGATAACAATTAATATTTTATGAAACTTAAGTCTAGAGTTAAACTTCTTGTCAACCTATACGGAATTTTTCTAAAATAATTAAGTTAAAAATAACAAAAAATGAAACATGGTTGCTCAAAGTTATCCTTCCCTATGGAGTGACTAAAAAACAGCATAATATATGAATTATGTTTGTTGGAACGGATGAAAAATAACAATAAAGGAAAAAAATAGAATTATATTCGAGTTATTAATTGCGTTGGTATATGTCGTTTAAATTTATGCGAGATTTTGTCGTGTTATTATGTACTAATTTAATGATAGTTTAATTTTTTTTCATCCTAGTTTTGTCATTCAGCTAGTAAATAACAAAACTAACATTATTTAACAACTAATAAATAACAAAGCGAATTACTTATACCTTGCATGCGATGCCTCAAAGTAAAATATAAACGTTATCTAATTTTCACTACGAACATTAGCATATTATCGAAAGCAAAGCTCCAAAATTTTGAGAATATCCCTTTAATAGCCTAATTATGCTAGTTTAAAGTTCTACCGGTGAATCTTTTCGATAAACTATATGACAAACACTGCTTTCACTTTACAAATAACTAGTTATGATAGTTAAAATATCGCTTAAACATTAGCATTTCATGAAATATATAATGACAAGTTTATGGTGATTGTTGAAAACGGAATTTGATTTCAGTTAGTTTTTTCTAAATATTCTATTCTTCACAAAAGCCGATTAACGAAGAAAATTTAGATAATAAAGAACTGCTGCAAGTATAAGCGCATAAGCTGCAAATATGTAGAACTCATAAAATAAGTTATAAATACAAAGAGAACAAAGAAATATTGGTGCCTTTAATTNATTAGCATTTCATGAAATATATAATGACAAGTTTATGGTGATTGTTGAAAACGGAATTTGATTTCAGTTAGTTTTTTCTAAATATTCTATTCTTTACAAAAGCCGATTAACGAAGGAAATTTAAATATTAAAGAACTGCTGCAAGTATTAGCGCATAAGTTGCAAGTATTTAGAACTCATAAAATAAGTTATAAATACGAAGAGAACAAAGAAAACTATACATATATTTAGAGAAAAGAAGGGAAATCATTAATAAATAAAATGCTCCTAAAAATATCTAAAAATTGTTTCAAAAAATTAAAAACCAAGAGAATAAAATAAGGAAAAGATATAATCTTGTCTTCAGTTCACAAGATTATATCCGCAAAAAAAGAGTGTTTTCTAATATTGTATTAATACAGCCGAAGCAAAATGCACTCTAGTGTATTGATATAGTTTGCTTTGGTTATATTAATACAATATTAGAAAGCACTCTTTTCTACGGATACAATAGTGTGAGCTGATGACAAGATTATATCTTTTCCGTTTGCTTTCCAGGTTTAAATTTTTTCTAAATTTTGAAATATCATTAAGAAAATTTATTTATTAATAACATTTAAAATATTTTTTTCCTTGTTTTCTTTGTACTTTTAACTTGCCAATAAATTGCTTAATTGCTTGAGTGTCAATATTTTCCCCAAAAAATAAGAATATCTTGTTTTCAAAATATGCAATTTTGTAGCTTCATGTAAGAACATTTTATTCTCGATTTTGGTTTTTCCGTATATCTATTCACGACAATGATGTTTAATTAATGTTGGTAATATGCGTTAGTTGAAATAAAAAATTAAACTATGTGCTATTATAACAATTAAGCTATGTGTATTAGAAATTCGTTTGGAAGAACTATAGAAAATCGTCCTGCACAGACGACGCTTAATTATTATGGTACTATGCACTACTGGTGTTGTGGTAAATGGTTCAGTTTTGATAAGAATTCTACACCGTGATCTACATTGTTTCAAAAGATATTTTTTTCCAGTGATAACTAAGATAGTGTATTGATATTTTAAAGAACTAGTGGGCTGCGCCCCCTGCTCGCTAACGCTCGCCAACCCACTAATTTTACACACCAGATGGCAATACCAGGATATTTTTAAGGTAATTGTAGATAGTTAGTTTATTTTAAACTAGACGTCAGCACTAATCAAATACGTAATACAAATACAGTAGCTAAAAAATAGGCACTTTTATGACCGNATAAATGACATGTAATTCGTTAAACCTATTAGAAATGTGCTATAGTATAAAATTTTAAGATAAAATTTCTAAAACTGATATCTCTTTAAAAAGGTTGGCTATAATTAAGTCTATTAAAAATTGAAATAAGTGAATTGCAATGGTAAAACCTGCATAAACAAATAAATTCTAGTAAAACAAGTAAATTCGTGATATAAATCAGAAATCGTCAAATAAATTCGTAATATATAAATTAGAGGAAAAAACTCTTTCGACAAAATACTAAAATAGAGATCTATCGACAAAGACTACTCACTTCTGCCTAGCTTATGCTCTCTCTGGTTATTTCAGTTTCCGTTTTGAAAAGCGCCATATGTTGAGCCATCTCAGCTAGATTTGGCATGTGACATTTTTAGCGGCAATCATTGGTCGATTTTCTAGCGTTGCCATTCGGGGAGTTATAATGAGGCTTTTTTGTCGCCGTGTAAGAGAAATATATATATAGATTAGAATTAAATGACTATAACTTTTTTACACCACTACTTATAAATATTCTAACTGCAAATTAAAGGTCAGACAGCGAAATGGTCATGCTCCGAAGTCCTTATCAAGTTCTTACAAAAATTCAGTTTTATTTATTAATTTGAAATCGGATTTAGTTTACTGCCACAGATAAATGAATTTCGCCCAAAACTCAAATATTGAAGGGTTATGTCATAAGTACTAAACATACTAATATATGTATAAAGTATTATATTGATAATTTGGCCACTCGAAAGGGATATTTACCATAAGAAATTGATAGTTTTAAATTTTGACTATCATGAGTTGACCGCCAGCAATAGCATCATGCCAAGTGATGCCAAATACATTTAATCCTTATTCTGATGGAATGAACTACGATAAACGAGTCTTGCTTAGTTTAATAGCGTAAATTTATCGGAAAGGGTGACAAATAATAATAAATAAATAAATTTAAATTTTTTTACCTTTATTAATTGAATAACTTAGAGAAAGAACCAGGTAAGTGACATTTTCAGACTGTAATCAAAATACGAAAAAAACTAATTTATTAGAAAACGGGATTAATAATTCTTTGCTTTATTTTATTTATCACTGCCTAATTTGAAGTAAAAATCACGCAAGCAAGCTAAAAACTAATGAGGGTTAGTTTGTTAAGATTAAAGTAAAGGCAAACACAATTCTATCACATTAAACATACCCATATTGATGAAACCGATTTATGTTATTTTCTCTGTTTTGTTAATTCCGCTAAAAATTAAGTAACATTGTTCTTTCATCAAGCTCTTTAATTGTGTCGATGTTTCATAATGCCCACAGTTATTTCATATTCTTAGAAATCTTGTCAAAAATAAGGAAAAAATGTGTGAATATTAAGGGAAAAAATTAACATTCTAATGATTAAAATTAAATGGAAAACGTTCTTGAAATCCCATGAATCCTACCTTAAGACGGATGGACAGTAAACAACAAAACCTGTTTGACTTTTTTTCTCGTAGAAAAAATAGAGGAGTTAAGAAACGGTTATTTAACCCCTTCCTTCTCGCTCCCGTGAAAATAACGGTGTGAGGTTTCGCCCTCTATTTCTCGCTCCCGTGATATTGACGGGCTGGACTGCTCAGTAGTAACGCACCAATAAAAATAAAACTAATTCATTTCTTTTGTCCGGAAAACATTTTATTTCTTATTTTACACACAATATGGCAGTACCAGGATGTTTTTAAGGTAATTGTAGATAGTTAGTTTATTTTAAACTAGACGTCAGCACTAATCAAATACGTAACACAAATACAATAGCCAAAGAATAGGCACTTTTATGACCGTTTTCTTGAAAATTAACCGATGTTTAAGGGGTTAAACATCGTCGAGTTTCATCAGGCAATCAAATTTGTTTTGATATTTTTCATCCCCTTTTTTAACAGTTTTTCATTAGTTTTTTTTTATCTAGTTTTTTTTCAGCATAATTTTAATTTAGGCACCTTATGTACGTACTTATTTAATATTATTTTTGAGATGGACTATATTTTAGGCATGTTTAACTGCATTGTTGACTGCTTTTATGCGTATTTTTCATGTAAAAATATGCATAGGAGCAGTTAATATGGAACACTGAGTATAAATTATAGCTCATTTCTTTATACTTAACATCATGTTTTATTTACGAGTCACTCAATATATAAATCGATACTAGATCAAAATTTGTGAAAATTATCCAGTAAACAATGAAACTCCCTACTTCTCCACAAAAGAATAAAAATATAAACAAAAGAAAATAAGTAAAAAATCCATTTCTCTCGTTCGAATATGCCGTTGCACACGACAATGTATTCAGCAGTAACAACGAAAAATTCAAATTTACTTTTATTTACGCGTAATTTATCAACAACCCGTACACACAGCGCAATGTTTTTCATTTGTTATCTTTTTCCTTGAAATTACATACCCTTGTGCGTAAACTCTAAGTCGCGTGGATTTACCCAACCCGCACACCCACTGGACGGAAGCCAATATCCCCGATGTTATTAGAGAAAAACAAAACATAAGTAAAAAAAAAAGATCATAATCAGAAAAAGCATAGCGTTATGCAAGTGGTTCCTTTCATTAGAAAGTCCGCAGCAATATTTTCTACATCACACAGAGGGCGCCCCGATGTCTGATGCACAAATCGCGTGCTACGAGTCTCGAGTACATTTAATAATTTATTTTTTTACGTTGCATTTTTTTGGCATCAGTTTTTCTTTCCATTGCCACTTCGTAAGCTTACTTTTATCTTATCGCTTGCTCTCTGCACCGTTGCCACACAAGATTCGCGCTAAAAACTGCTGAATAATTTTATTTATTTACACTGTTGTTCTTCTTTTCAAATATAATGACGACAAGATTAACGCAAATCGGCTACTACATTAATGAATACGCTCCGCCGAGTATTTTCTTGATTTCCGAATTTAATTCGATTGAGTGAATTACGAGTGTTCGAAACGATAAGGGGAATAATTTTTTTCATGATTTATTGCTCTTGTTTCTAGAATTTGTTTTAGTTTTGTGTCTGATTAAGACAGAAAAATATTTCCTGCTTAGTTAATTATAGAAATAATTAAAGTGAAAAAAAAATGTTTACCACAATAGCTGACAGGGTGATTTAGAAAGAATCAGTTCAAATGTTCGCACAAGTTTTGTAAAAAAGATTTGTACCTTAAATTAATTTAGTTATCTCTAAACTATATAAAAAAAAAAAACATTAACATTTTTAAAATGTTTATGTCTAGAGCTTCATATACATGGTTTAGGGATAGGTTGTTTTCCTAAATAATTAAAAAGTAATCTCGTCTAGTCATAAAAGGATTAGTCTGGAATCAGACTTATAAAGCCAACAAAATAACGGAATAAATTAATTAAAAATTATGGATAACAAAGAATCAATTAATTAAAATGTCAAATTATTTAAGTATAAGTAGCATATCACAATTAATTAAAAACAAATAGAGTTTCTTAAATTAACAGTACAAATACGTTTCACTGTTCTAAGAAGTTCATACTTCACAGTACCTATTTTAACGAACTGGTGAAATTATTGTTATAAACTGTTTTATTTTCAATTTATTTATCTTGATCCCTAAAATCCTTTTTTTAGTGAGAGGCATGTCAATTAATATGAGAAAATTGTTTATAATACAAAGTTCATTTTTTTATTTATTTAAATAGTTTTTATAAATATCAAACCAATTTTCTTCTTTTCCATAAAAAGTATGTTACCTTCAACATTTGAAGTACCGGTATTGTGTACAATGCCTGTACTTGACATGCTGTTCTTGAATGCATGTACTTGACGCCTGTTATATAATTCCACATAATATGTAACGGTTTTTGGTAAAATATATGTAGACATATTTACATAATTTACCTAGACATTCCAATCAGTAAAAAATTTTGTTTCGACCGATCATGATTAGCATGGTTTGGCAAAAGTAAATCACAGAGAAAAAATATCACAGTATTTTTCCCTCTTTTTTTTGTGTGAAGATGTTAATAAGTTGACGCTTAAAGAAAAACTCCATTGTTCTTTAATTCCATGTATAAATTTTTTTAAGCAAAAATTTTACTTTAATCCGCTTTCTTGTCTATAAGTAATACATTAAAAATATTTAATATTCAATTAAGAAAACAAATGAAGGGATTAGCGGGCATTGACACATCCCTTACGGTTTAGTGCCCTTGTTTATCCATGTATGGCAATAACGAGAAATGTTCTATATTGTCCAACTACGTCCTACATAGTTGGATTGTAGCGCTGCTTTTTAGCAACTAGCCTTGACGTTTGGGAATCATTCCCTATTTTGAAACATTTCTAATAATTTAGTAAATGGTCTTTTACTGTGCGGCTTCGAGGAGAACTCCTCCAGACTAAAAGTCTGGGACTGTCTGCTGCTATGGTAACAAGCGAGATAACATTCCTAATGGGACTGCAATGGAGGAATGAATGTGTCGATTGGTTTACTCATTCTGACCTATACCAAGAGTAAGACAAAACTATTCACCCCACATCCTAATTGAAGTGGCCTTTCCTTGTAACCATGGTACCCGCCACGATGCGAGAAAGATGTCTGGAAGAGTTCTCTTGAAAGCCGCACTATAGTATCCCAAAATTCTTATTCTTCCTTAATTTTCAGAAATATATTTTGATTTCATTACTACATCTTGCACATCTGGGGTTCTCACCCCGATTTTGCACACCAATTTATCTTCTTTCTCTTACCTTTTATTCAGGCTTGTTCTTCTTCCTCGATTATTACTTTTCTTATCCTAAAACAGTCATAACTTTTAAACTATATTTTCGATTGGCTTCAATTTGATTGAGTTCAATTCAGCGTAAAATGAAACACAGGTAACAATAACTCAATTGTGTAAGTATTGTATTAACAATAACTCAATGTTTAAGTTTACCAGCTTTTAACCCATTTTTTCCCCCAGTTTATTAAGGATGGCGACTAAAGGTCACCTCTTGAGAGGGATGGGGCAAAGCTTCGGGTATCCATATGTGGCTCCAAATCGTAAATTTTAAAACAATTTCCAGCTTTCACCTAATTATTTCCGCATTCAATTACTTAAAAACTGCCTATAATGCATACCCAATCGGGAATTAAACTGAATTTTCACTGGTTACTCGGGATTAACCACACTATAAATAAAATTTCTGACAGTTAACAAAATTCAGTTTTCAGTGAGTAAGATGTACCCTAATCCGGTAAAATTTTAGCACCCTGTACATCTTTAATTTTAAGCAAAAGCATTAAATTTTGATTTTCTTTACCTCCTCAAAATATTTCAGTGATATAAAAAATAACACTATCTTATTTTTCCATATTCAATTGATAATCTTTAATTCTAAGCAAAGGTATTAATTTTGATTTCATTTACCTCCTCAAAATATTTCAGTGATATACAAAATAACACTATCTTATTTTTCCATATTCAATTGATAATCTTTAATTTTAAGCAAAGGTATTAATTTTGATTTCATTTACCTCCTCAAAATATTTCAGCGATATAAAAAATAACACTATCTTATTTTTCCATATTCAATTGATATTGAATATGTAAACAAAATAGCAAGATGTTACCTAGCGCTTGTTTTAAATTAACCGTAACGCTAACCTTTAGTGATACTGCGATTATAATATAGAAATATTAGCGCATCACGGCGTAAAGCTTAGAATGCAGTAGCTTTGGCGTTAGGGTAACCATAACGATTTGCAAAATCTTTCTAACTTACAAATATGTGATAACACTTATTAACAAAAATCTGTAGCGCATAGTAAACGCGTCATTTTTTTTAAATTTCCAAGATTTTTAATGATTAATAATAATTGCTGAAATCACTAAAATATTTCAATTCATTGAGTGCATAATTTGATCAACTATATAAACGGTAAATATTTTTTTAATCGTATTTCACATTCAGTTCCTAGTCTTCTAGAAATATGATCCAAGCAATTTCAAAGCTTTTTTTCTTTCTAGACTGTCTTTAATTCTTCACAGATGCAGCATTAGCTGCAAAGTAACTGTTCCATTAGCGATGAAAAATTACCAAACGATGAAAACGAAGAAGAAAAACGAAAATTAAAATAAAAACAAGTCAAACGATAAGTATCCACAACTCACACTAGAAACCCCTCTGATTAATACTCGATGCCACAGAAGAAAACTTAAAAGTGTAATTTTCTTTTCCATTTTATGGTTTTTGACGGGAAAAAATATCTATGTTATTTATCAAAAAGTGAACGATTAACAACGAAAGAGAAATTTCAAAAAAAGTGCTATTCAGACACAATAAATATGAAGAAAAAAAAGTAGATTAAATTTTTATACCTTACATTTTCCATATGTTTTAAATATGCATCTCATAATAAGTAGATATCTCAATAACTTAATAGACAATCTCTTAATAATTTAATGGACATCTTTTTCACAACTAAATTTAAATTTAAAAATTTTATCGACTGCAAATATTTTTACAGTTTTTGACTCCAATCATATTTCGTCATTATTAAAATCAAAAATATTACTAAACTACTGTTACTGCTGCAAAATCACTGCATTTATTGAAATAAAAATTTTTAAAAAAAATATAATAATAACAAAATGTTGGAGGAGTTTTCTTAATCTATAATTTGTTGCGTAATATGATAATTGCTTTTTCCCCCAGCTTTATATGAATAAAGCTTACATTATTATTATAATTATTATAATTATGTAATTAATATTACAATTTTATATATACAGTCAAACCCCGCTATAGTAAACACGGTTTATAGTGAACTCCCGGATATAGTGAACGAAATGTTCCGTCCCATGCCTTGCTATACCCGTATAATGTTATTTTTTGTGGATATAGTGAACCAAAAAAGTGATGAAGTCGGATATAATGAACTTTTTTCTGTCTTCGACTGATTTTTTTCTTCATTTTTTTGTAACAATTTTGAAATTTCTACTTCAAAATAATTACATATACCGATTTTTAAAACTATCTATAGTGGGTAAGGAAGGGATAAGTATTTTTCTCTTGAATGCTTCTTTTATCTTACTTTTCCATCCCTATACAAATCAAGTAGATGTTTCCAACCCAGGCAGATGATGCACCTGTAAGGAGTCAGTGAGATCAATATGCATTTTCTGTCAGAGGGAATGAGTNTATATTATTATATACATATACACACACATACGAAGAATAACAGATGAACTGCAAGTACAAGAATCTTCTTGCAAAATGAACAAGTGAAAAATAATTAAAGTATTTGATGTAACTTTAAAGTGTAAACGGTATTTTAGTTAAATTCTTTACTCGACAAATGTAGAGGGAAAAGGTTTTTTCAGTCCACATTCTCAGAAATTTCCCAATGGCCCACAAATACCAATAAATTTTATTATTAATAACCTTTGGAACATTTTTTTAAATTCTGAACGTTTATTAAACATTAAATTAAGCATTTTAAATAAAATATCGTTTGCGTAAACACAGAGCTAAATAATTTGAATATTTAGTAAAACATAGATTAAAAATTCTGTGCAATTTTAAAAAAAGAAGAATAAAAAATATCTGAACGTTCTTAGATTTAAATTTTATTCTTTTCAGTAAAAGCATATAATAAAACATAGAAAAATCAACTAATATACAATAGCGTTTTATTAAACAAAAGACTAAAAATATTGGAAATTTTTTAAAATGAGAAATTAAAAATATTAACATTTAATGAAACA
Source organism: Parasteatoda tepidariorum (assembly GCF_043381705.1). Classification (NCBI taxonomy): domain Eukaryota; kingdom Metazoa; phylum Arthropoda; class Arachnida; order Araneae; family Theridiidae; genus Parasteatoda; species Parasteatoda tepidariorum. Next base: position 25,215,244 of record NC_092208.1, on the reverse strand, counting down.
TAGAATAAAAAATATGTTTCCTTTTAATAAGCAGATCATAATTCGCTTTTGTGGGATAAATTTAAAATAGCTTTATATTATTATATTATTAGCAAATTAGCGTTTTGATAAACTAAAAATATAAAATCCCCCGTTTACATGGTAAAATAAGAATACTACAAGGAAATTTACAATGTTGTAAATGGTAACAGAGATTCCTGTGACAGATTTCTAATAAATCTGAACATTTAGTAAAATATGAAGGTTAAAAAAATCTGAACATTTAGTCAAACAAGGAATAAAAAAATTCTTAATATTTTATAAAACATGGAGTAAAAAAAATGCTTCCTTTTAATAAAAAGAAAATAATTAGCCTTTGTGGGGGTAGATAAACTCAAATATAAAATGCTTTATTTTCATGGTAAAATAAGAACACTATAAGAAACATTTACAATGCTGCTAATGGCAACAGAACTTCCTGTGATAAATTTCTAAAAAATCTAAGCATTAAGTAAAATATGAAGCTTAAAAAATTCTGAACATTTAGTCAAAGATAGAATAAAAAAAATCCGAGTATTTCGTAAAACATAGAAAGAAAAAAAATTTCCTTTTCGAAAAAGAAGATAATTAGCTTTTGTGATAGTGGATAAACTCAAAATATAGAATCCCCCATTTTATGGTAAAATAAGAACACTACAAGAAACATTTACAATGGCAACACAGTTTCCTGTGATAAATTTCCATTAAAGTAAATTCTAAATCATTAATCACCCCTAATGAATAAATTATCATCTTAAATTAATATCACGGAAATATTTTTCTCAAATCCCATGGCATTTTTCCGTTTCGCCGGAAAACATTACTTTCCTCGCTTCGCTAAAAATTCGGGAAAATTCAATTAGAACCGCATGTCCAAATTATTCCGAACTCTTTGCTTCCATTAAAAAGGAACACCGTTGCCAACCACTGCAAGATGTCACAGTATTTTCGCAGTCAGAGTGACAGTCATTCTTAGGGTGAGTGATTGTTGGCCAGCATGCGATCGTTTATCACAAGAAACAAACCGACAGTCACAGCTGACGTCGATTAACGTCACTACCGACAAATTGCCTATTCTTATGCAAACGATAGGAAACTTTTTGAATCACGTGACGACAATTCTCGGCAGAACTTAATCTATTTTGAAACTGTGAGATACATATTTTTTATCGTTTTGGTCTGAATCTTTGTTGTTATATATTTACTCTCACTGTTTTTAATTTTTCCTCCACACTATTTTTCAGGTAAAAGTAAAAAAAAAAAAAAAAAANTTTATGTGAAAGTAAAAAAAAAAAAAGGAAATAACTTAAAATGTGTGATGATGGTATTCGGTAATAACAATTCTAAATATATATTTTCAGAAAGACATTAAAAATTAAGTTTAACAATATTTATGCTTGAAGTCCAAAATAAATATTTATTTAAGAAAAAATCGTAAATGTGATCAGATTTTTTCAGACGGCTCTAAATATATATTTTTAGTAACTTCGTAGAAAAAATAAATAATAAGCCTTCGAAATACTCATGTTTCGGTGCGAAAAATTACTCTTTAATTGAGAAAAAAACTTGTAATAAAATCAATATTTTTCAGCTATGACAGCTCGTTATAGATTTTTTTAGAATCTTCGTAAAGAAAATCAGCCTAAAAAGTTCCTATTTGGGATCAGAAATAAATTGTAATAAAATAAAGAATTTTCACCTATGGCGGCTCGTTATAGATTTTTTTAGAATCTTCGTAAAAGAGAATCAGCCTAAAAAGTTCATATTTGGGATCAAAAAAAATAGTTAATTAAGAAAAAAAAATTATTGAAATCAAAGTATTTCAGCTATCAATAAGCAATTCTAAATAATATTAAACGTCTTTTTTTTCCTATAAAAAAGAAATTTTTTTAAAAAGATACAGGAGTTTCGAATTTAAAAACTTATCAAGTTTAATAAAATTTTTAAAAAAAACACTAAAAACTAGTTTTTTTTGCAAATTCTTTTCTTGTCCATCAGAGCCTCCTCTATGATCAGAACCAATATTTGATTTGTGTGTAATATCCCCTTTTACAACCTATTTCTGTTCTAAATTTAGCGATATTTTGATACGAAAAGTTCTGCCATTTGAAATAAACAGGTCCAGTTCTTAAACTTTATCTACAGCGCAATATCCGAAATGCCTTTAAAATTCCGACAACCAGTCAATAAAACCAAAAAAGAAAACAGAAAAATGAAGAAAAAAAATCCAATAGAGTCGATAGGAAAATAGAGAAGCTTAACACCAATGCCAAAAATTCTTCTCCCTTTAGAATTTTTTTTATCGTTTTCTCCAAAAAAATATTGTTTTTTTTTTCATGTAGTGTCCACGCTAGTAGAAGAAAGTAAACCCTGTTGTATATAGAACGCCTTTAATTCTCCAAAATAAAGTGACAGAATTCAATTCCTTTAAGAGACTAGGGTGATTTTTAAGGGACTAGATTCCAATATTTTTAAAGTAAAAGCATTCGGATTAAATAGTTGCCTGGTCATTTCTATCCATGAAATTCTATGTCACCATTTCAAATCCGGTTTTTGCAAACAAAATTTATTCTTTAGTTCGTGATGAAACATGTCTGAACGGAACTCGTATTTAAATGTGTCAGGGAGAGGGGAGCAGGTGTGGACAGTTGGAATACATCTGTTACTTATCAGTCAATTTGAAAGCCCATCGATTCAAAATGTTTCTATGAATTTTAGAACGACAAAACAGATTTTCTCTTTCATAAGCAGATGTGTGACAACTCACTTGCAAAGGTACACTTGTAAGCAGCGAATTACAAAACAAGTTCTTTGATGGAAAAGTAAATTTTTAATTTGATTACTAATCGCGAATTAAGAGTATTTTTAGTCATTGCTTTAAATCAATAATATGAGACATGCTTTAAAAGAATATGCATTTTAAATGTATTGACATTTATTTTTGTTTGCATACATTTTTCTAATTAACCAGTAATAGACCTGAATAAACTAAATAAACAAATTTTATTTTATGGGGCACTTTTTTCAGTGAAAAAACAAATTCTTTAAAATATTTTATGCGTTTTTTATTCGAAATGTTGATTATTTTGGTAATTTTTTTTATAATGATTATAAATGACTCTGTTGTTGTTATTGTCGTGGGCCATTGAAGCAAAGGATGCTTGTGTGGCTTGTTTTCCAGTGGCTCCATCTGTGTCCTAGAATTCGACTTCTCCTACACCCATACGTCACACCCGTTTACAGGGTATACCCATTCATATATCCATTCATCCCCAGATTGTAATTTTGACCTGAACCTTAGAACGATCGATCGCCTATTCAGTATCCCCAGAGGTATGTTATATGTTATACAGAGGTAGGAAGAATGGAGGACTTTGTGACCCGACTGATTTAGCATGCACCATTCACCATTTACTGCACAGGAAACTTCGGCCGACTGGATTTGAACTCCTATTCTCACGAACATGAGTTCAGCGCCCTACCAACCAGGCTATAACGGCCTCATAAATGTCGTTGAAAGTCTTTTATGAACTTAATCATAGTTTTCATTAACTTGAATCATAGTTTTCAGAATGATTCGTTCACTGTAAAATGACAGTCCACTCAGATGGGGTTAAAAATTTATTCGTCAAACTACTTTATAATAGCCAATTAATTCGATTTTGAGTAAATAATATATAGAGAGAGGGTATATTCATTTAATAAAAGTATTCAATATTAATACTCACTTAATAAAGATATTATTTTATTTAATGAATATACTACTTTCACTTAATAAGTCTTATCCTACTTAATAATAATAGATTTTTAATAAATTAACCTGAGTTTAAAACAGATGTTTTACGAAATTGGAAAAGTTCAGTTCTTAAATAGGAATTAATATTTATATGTCAAATATCAATTCAAATAACCATTGTTAAGAATATTTAATCAAATATATGAGTGATTCTTTTTAAACTTGACAATTCGGACCAAAAAATTTCTTTAAATTTAAAGTCTTCAAAATAATCTAAAAAATTTTTATTGTATACATCTTTAGTTACACTTATTAATATCTTACAGACAGCAGTGCAGTTTATTGACATTTGCTGGAGAAAAGAAATAAAATAGAAATTCACCATATCTTGAATGCCAGGAATTTTATTAATAACGTATTAGCTTTTAATAACGTATTAGCTTAGTCATTTTAAGTTAATAGTAAGTAACTCAACTTAAGCCTTTATGTTAAATGAACCATAAATTGCTTAAATTAATTCTTCTGATCCACTGTAGAAAGAATCAAAAAAAATTTTGTTGTTCACATGTACAGAATAAAATTGCGCATAATAATCTATCATTAAATAAATAAATAACTTTAATTACATTCAACCATATTAGAATCATACATAAACTTGGTATTAGGTTAATATTTGCTTTTCCTCCTTTAGCAGTTAAAAGAAATTTCTGGTAACACTTCAATGTCCTGGAATTCATTAGCCAGGAAAATGACAGGCGGGATAATGACAAATTCGCCGTTTTAGCATATAACTTTACTTTCATTCAATATTTTAGCCTAAGACGTTTACATTCGGCAGAAAACAACAGGATTTCTTTAAATAACTCGGATAAATCTATATAGTTTATGATATTAATGATTTCAAGAAGCCAAGAAAATGACAGCACAAAAACCTACTCATCTTGAAAATTTTTTGAAATATATTTTGAACCAGAAAATTGGTTCTTTATTCAAGCAACAAGGCATGTTCATATAGGAGGGTATCTAATCAATCTATTAACATAAGATATTGATTGCTGGCTCTATCTATTTTGGTTATAAATCACTAAATAAAAGTAGCCAGGAAAATGACAGATTTTCATGGGACAAACAAATTATTAACAGAAAAAATTATTTTAAACGAGGTTTTTTTAAATAATACCCTCTGCGTATATTCTAGAAATGCTTACGCCGGTTGAGATTTTAAAAAAATAGTTATTAAAAAATTTATGGGAAGTTTTGAAGCTAGTTATCATTGGAAACATTGTTTGGGACATTTCAGGAAAATGACATTTTGAAGTTCAATAAAAAATATTAACTATACAAAGCAGACAATGCTAGTGCAATGTCATTTTAAAATGCTGACAGCAATGCAATTTATTAATTTTTTTAAAAAGAAGTTCTTTTTGTATTATAGTATTAGATCTTGGAGCAAGGGACAGTGAATTGCCATATTTCGGGAGAATCACCCATATACTCGTAAAATTAAATATACATATCTCCTTAAGTAATATACTCTAATCTACGGGATATTTTGAAAACACTGTCCTTAAAAGTAAAAATTTTATGCACTACTTCAAATTTAGTAGCACACAGTTGTTTATATACACAGTAAAAAATCTCGGGAAAAAGTACATTCAGGGTGTCTATATTTTTTTCCATAAAATAAATTTTTGCAGTAAAATTTTGCGAAATTAAAAACTGATAAATTATAATTTTTATAGTAATACTTCTGTAGAATCACTCTAAGTAAGTAAATATTACTGTCAAAATTACTGCATAGAATTTTACTATAAAAATTAATTTGACGGTAAAATGGATTTTATGGATGATACACTCAGAGCGCCACTACTTTTTACTGTAATTTGATCCAGAGCTTTTTATAGTGTAATGATGGACATAAAGAAATGTATTATAGCAGGTTATGTAATAAAAAGTAAATCTTACATTATTAGGATTGCATTCCTCATGGAGCTATTAACAAATATTTTATGACAATATGATGGCTATAAACAAAGATTTGCGACAAAATTCAAAATTAAATAGTAAAGATTGCAAAATGAAGATTACTTACATAATATTTACAAGTATAATGAAGGATATTAACAAACATTTGTTTACTGAATCATAAATTAAATTTTGCATTTCATTATTAGGATTGAATTTACTATGGAGGTAACTTGTATTATGGGGTGTGTAAACAAACATTTCATAACATTATCTATAAAATATATTAAGATTGCTTAGTAAGGAATACTTATTACCAATGTTTATTTACTAAATCACGTATTAAAATTTAAAAATTGTATTATCTAAATTACTTAAAACATAGACATAAACAAGTAATTGTAATATTAGCGAAAGGGGCTGAATTGAAATCATAAATTAAAATGTAAAGATTGCATAATCTGGATTACTTAAAATATAGACATAAAGAAGCGATAATGTTTGCGAAATAAGGGCCACAACTGAATACTATAGTAATATCCATAACATAACTTTTAATATCCATAAAATATTTGGAAGTATGTTGAATAGCGATAAAATGAGGAAATTTTAAGTCAATATTCTGTTTTAACACATGGCCCGATATCGTACCTTAATAGTGACCCTTAATATTTATAATGGACCACTTATTATAAACTGCTGTTTGTAGAAAATGCAACACCATGAAGGAATCATCAGAATCAAATGAAATTCGCAGCAAATGTCAATTATATATTATGCAAATAGGATATTATGCAAATTAATAAAGTTTCAGAGCCATCGCGCGTGCGTGGCACGCGCAGCGCCCTCTGAATTGATGCTGAAAGCGTATAAATAAAGTGCTGTAGCGGGACGTTGAAAATAGTCTATGATTATTTGTTAGTGGCAAACGTTTAGTGAGACCTGAGTATGCCTCCACGACGGAAGAATAAGAAATTCAAGCAACTTACGGAGTTTGAACGAGGGAGGATAATCGGCCTTCGAGAAGGAGGATTTTCCTATCGCGCAATAGCAGCTCGTATGCAGCGGAACAGTTCCACAGTGATGCGAGTTTGGAAGCAGTGGACCGACGAGCACCGAACAACTCGAAAAACAGGCACTGGACGACAGAAGGTGACGTCAGAGCGCGATGATCGACACCTGCTCCGCATGGCGGTGAATGATCGCACAGCTTCCTCCAGGCAGCTGGCAGCACATTGGTCTACTGCTACAGGTGTACAATTGTCGGCTTCGTCAATTCGTCGTCGTCTGCTGCGCCGTGGATTGCGTGCAAGGGTGCCATTATACAGGATTCCCCTCACGGCGGATCATCGACGGCTGCGTCGGCAGTGGGCTCTTGAGCACAGAGACTGGCGAGCTGATTGGCACCAAGTTGTCTTTTCAGATGAATCACGCTTCAATTTGTGGACCCATGATGGCCGTGTTCGTGTTAGACGTTATGCCGGTCAACGCTGCCTTCCTGAGTGTATTATTGAACGACATAGTGGTCGAACACCCGGAGTTATGGTCTGGGGTGCGATTTCGTATCATGGACGATCCAATTTGATACGAATTGAGGGTAATCTCAATAGCAACAGATACGTCCGTGAAGTGCTACAGCCCGAAGTCGTTCCTTTCCTTCAAGGCATCCCTGGAGCTATCTTTCAGCAGGATAATGCACGCCCACATGTTGCGCGGACTGTTAGAGACTTCTGTTCAGCACAACGCATGCAACTTCTTCCTTGGCCTGCTTATTCGCCGGATATGTCGCCTATTGAGCACGTGTGGGATATGGTTGGTCGGCGTCTCACTCGTGATCCGCGTCCTGCAGTTTCCAAAGACGAACTTTGGTTGCGCATACAAGCGATATGGAATTCTCTTCCTCAAGCAGATATTCAACATCTGTTTGACTCCATGCCACGTCGTATAGCAGCACTTATTGCAGCGCGTGGTGGCTGCACCAAATACTGATTTCGGACGCTTAATTTGTTTCTTTTGTTTTGAAAATTTCATCATTTATTTGTATCAGTACAAGTCGTTTCTGCATTAAATTTCATTTGATTCTGATGATTCTTTCATGGTGTTGCATTTTCTACAAACAGCAGTTTATTACTAGATATTAGTGTACCCTACCAGAGGAAATAATTATAGGTTTATTAGGGGGTACACAATATGACAATCAAGTCTAATATGTATGTATGTTTATAATAGTGTGTTTATTAGACAGAAGACAAAAGAAGACAAAAACAACAAAAGGTTCAAAATAAATATTTGAATACAAAATAATAATTATCGGAAATAATAAAATAAGAATAATTTCATTTTGAAACAAATACTTGTAATTTTTAGAAAATTATTTTATGAAAAAAGAATAATAAAAATATTAGGAATGGATATTTTTCAAATTAAGTTTCATTTTTAACCCACCAAAGGGAATTAAACAAATAAATGATTTTTAGCATCTAACTAAAACAATTCATTCTATTCATCCGCAGAAAAAAAACTAATAGAATATAACAAAATCCGAAATTCTGTGGAATCATAATTTGGTCACAAAAAGATTGCTATTGTGTGAAAAAATAATCCGTAATAAGTAAATAAAACGGTAGTTACCTAATATTCATTTGTTTTAGTGTATTTACACAATTCCACTGCCTCCTACAGTTATGTTAATACAACTAAAAGAAATGAATTATTATCCGCCTAATACCATAAATCCAATTAATATTTACGAACGAGTTTAAGATAACGTAGAGTCTTTTGTCCAAAAGAGCGTTTAAATAATTGAAGTACTTTTCATTCAAAGATTTAATGAATTGTTTTGTGAAATATCATTATTTCTATGTATCGGAAATGAAAGCATTTATTTAAAAAAATAAAAGTAATACACTAGAATATTGCTCTATTGAAATATTTAATAAATGGATTAAAGGGAGACAACACCGCTGTGATTTTATCAAAAATGGCTTGTTTTTCTGAATGCGCTATAGCATAAGATCGCAGCATTTCGTTAATGTGGTTCCGTTCATATAAAATCACCATCATTTATATAAGATTTAGAATATTAATATAATTTTATATCACAATTAGCTGGTCATTTAAACAAAAATGTACTAATATAAATTAAATGAAATTATTTTAATACAATTTCATTTAAATGAGTTTAATAAACTCATTTACAGTATTTAATAATATTAAAATAATCACAAAACTCAAAGGGAGTAAAACAAGAAGAATTTTAATAAAGTTAATTAAAGAGTTTCCTAAATAAATATTTAGATATAGATTTCAATCTTTCACAGATCACTGACTATTTCATTTAATGTATTTTGATACTAAAATACAATCACTCAGTTATTCATATTATTTTATATTAATATTATTTTATATTAATTTTATTTGCACCGTAATTACTGAAAATTGTTTTAAGAAATTCTGCAAGTGATATAATTTTGGAAACTGGTTGCTTAATTCGTACCACCTGTTGTTTCCTAGATCGTACAGACTTTGAAAATATGAGTTTTCTTGTAATTAAATAAATGTGTGTAAGACCCATATACCCATATTATATGTATATATATATATATATAACCCACATACATGTGCAACCCAAGTAAATTATCTAATAGCATTATAAGAAACGTGATTCTTTGGATTGTTCCAAGTCTTGTAATAGCCTCTTGTAATAAGCCTATAAAATGTGATGTTGCTGACATGTTGGTATGGAACATGATGTTGCTTTCTACCAAGTTCAAGTGTGACTTTCATTCATGCTGCTTTTTTAAGATTGCACCTTTTTGGGTTCTATGATCAACTTTCTTTTTTTAATTTTTTTAATTTCAGAAATTTGTTCAGTTGAAATCTTCAATATAGAAGGTACAGGAGCAGATTAGCATATCCAATCTCATTACAAACCAATAATTAGTAGATCATTATTCGACTAACTAGAAGGCTCATCACTTCGATTTCATCACATATTTTTTAAAAGTTTCGCTGATAGGTGAAAATCAGTTCAGAGATAGTCTTCAGCCACATTTTGAAGGTTTTGATAATAGGTGAAAATTAGTTCAGAGATAGTCCTCAAGCACATTTTGAAGATTTTTGATAATAGGTGAAAATTAGTTCATAGATAGTCCTCAGTCACAGTTTGAAGATTTTTGATAATAGGTGAAAATTAGTTCAGAGATAGCCCTCAGTCACAGTTTGAAGGTTTTGATAATAGGTGAAAATTAATTCAGAGATAGCCCTCAGTCACATTTTGAAGGTTTTGATAATAGGTGAAAATTAGTTCAGAGATAGTACTCAGGCACATTTTGAAGGTTTTGATAATAGGTGAAAATTAGTTCAGAGATAGCCCTCAGCCAAATTTTGAAGATTTTGTTGATGAGTGAAAATTAGATCATATATAGTCAATCCTCAGCCACTTTTTGAAAGTTTAAGTGAAGTACAAGTTAAATGGTTTGAAACTCGACCTGTCCAGTAATTGAAGTTGATATGTTCTTTCTAAATCGTACCAATACGATTTAAGAACTCACATGAATTACTATTTAGACAACCATGCAACGTTTTCAACAAATTGTTATTCCAAGTCTCAAACAATAGTTAGTAAATAAATAAGTAGAACATAGCAGTGTAAGTTTCTTAGAAATTTTATGATTCATAAAATTATCTATGCCTCACTGTTGTATTGCTACACGTAATATACAAAACTGACATTAAAAACTTTTAAACCGGTTAACTTAAATGAAAATCAAATTCAAGTACACAGCGACTTGATTCTTCCCTACTGATCTCCATGTAATAAAAGTTTCATTATTTGTCCGCTAGAGCATTTTCGATACAATGCTTCCTTAATAAAAGGAATTTATACACTTTATGGTCTGTACAATTTACGCAACTTTCCTTTAATAATTTATCCGAAATTGAATAACTGTAATAGCCGTTGAAAATAAATCTATATGATTAATTTGTAAAATGCGCCAAAATACAAGTTATTGTGTAATACTGAATGCTAGATTGCTAAAAAAGTATTCAAAATTGTCACAAACAAAAAATGCAACATTCCATTTGTAAAAAGATATTAAGCTAAGAGAAATGTCTTTTTCAAGTTCTAAGACGCGTAAATTTTGTTTTTCTTCTTTTAGGAAAGAATTAAGGAGAAAAAAAGAACAAGTTTCTAACGAGCCTTTATAGTTTGAAAATAGATGGCGCTGTTAACTGTTTATTTTATTGAGAAGTGTTATAAGGAAGAATTTATTTTCAATTATACAAAAAAAAAAATTTATCAGATTAATTCGCATGAAGTAACACAGTTTGTTAATCTTTAAAGAACAATTGTTTCGAATAATAATTACTTTGTTATAAACTTTAAGGGGCTAACGAAAACTTAAACGAATTTTCGAAAAAAATATTATAGCCTATAACTTTATGCAAACGCTAAAATGTATGGTTGTCATTAGGTATTGATATTTGCATCGATAAATAGTTTTAAAAAATATTGTAACGATTATAAATTTCATATTCGTTTTACATTCAAAAATTTTTCAATCTTTTATTTAAAAAAATCTAATTTCATGAACGTCTTTTTTGATTTCGATTTTCGAATAACAATTTTGTTTCAATTTTCATAAAAATTTCTCAAATGGTTTATAAAATTATAAAAATTGCTTTAATAAAATATTTACTACAAAACTACTTGTTGTGGTTTACATCGAAATGCATAATTTTGGTTAAAAATGAATTAATATATATATATATATATATANTATGTTTTCTCTATATTTTTAACTTATTTTATGAGTTCTATATATTTGCAGCTTATGTACAACAGTAAATAATTTTATTTTCATTTTTCTCCTTTCCTTTCTGTCTTTAGTGTGCTATATATATATATATATTTATTTATTTATTTTTAGATTATATTTTTTTTAAACATCTAAAACTGATCTTTGTGTTCATTTATATTTTTATTATTCATTTGATAGTAAAATGTGAAGTTTATTTATTTGCTTACTAATGTCGAAATTTAAGACAGAAGGGTTTGTGTTTTTTTGTTTTCTTTCATTTTCACATTATTTTATAAAATTTATCTAGAAAATCTCCAATAAATTGCCAAGTATGTAAAGACTAAATTTGAATAAATTTGAATTTGAATTGAAAAAGTTATGAAATTTAGAAAAAATTTCTTGAAATAAAAGATTCTAAATAAATTTACTTTAAAGTTACAGTTTCCTTATAACACGGAATAAATATTTTCAAACAAATTTTCGCCAATCAAATTAACAGATTTTTGTATAATACAGGTTCGAACTTATTATTACATGTTCAGGTTTCAGATTTGACTAAAATGGATACCGTATTGAATAATTTTTATTTCATATACGGTAAAACACCTGAAGTAAACAATATAATTCCTGAAGTAACAGCTGAAGTAAACAGAGTACACAAATTCAGTAAACAAAGCAAATATGCTAATTTGCTCAATGGCGCTTTTAATGGATAATAAAGTAAATTGGCGTTATTTTGTCACATGTTTAAATAAAATCATGCACTTATTTGCGATTATTAATTATCGTTATGTTAGCAATTAAAACGCCCTCTTTTGAACATATAAATTTAGTTTTAATTTTAATTTCAATTTTTTTTTTTTTTTTTTTTTTTTTNTTTTTTTTTTTTTTTTTTTTTTTTTTTTTTTTTTTTTTTTTTTTTTTTTTTTTTTTTTGCCGAGAGGAACTTTTTAACCGTTACAAAATTTCTGTAAGCTTAAAGAAAGCACTGATGTAAAACAGTAATAAATACATTTTAAAATGAAATTAATTTTAAAAAAAATAATTTAACGGAGGAACTAAAAGGCAGCTTAACCGTGAAAATAAATATTCTGTCAGTCTTTACATTCATATGACTCGTTTAATTCTTAATTAAAGGCCGACATAGCCTGGTTGGCAGGGTGCTGGACTCGCGTTTGTGAAAACAGAAGTTCGAATCCAGCCGGCCGAGGACTCCCCGTGTAGTAAATGGTGACTGGTGCATGTTAAATATATCGGCTCAGAAAGTCCTCCATGTTACCATAACAAACCAATACCTCTGGAGGTTCTGAATTGGAGATTGATCGTCGTCTGGTTCAGATCAAAATTACGATAAATGAATGTGTGCATGAATGGGTCCCTGGTGTGACGTATGGGTTTTGCAGAAGTCGTATTCTTGCCCATAGAGGACACCACTGGAAAACGAGAACAATCACACCCCCTCTGCCTTAATGACAGAAAACAACAACAACAATTCGTAATTAAAGTGGTCATAAGTGAGAAAATCAAAAAATTCTATATTGCGCATACGCACAGCATTGTCAATCAGATTTATTTAACTTTCCTAAGCCTTAAAATTTTTTCTTTTCTAAATATTGATCTAGGCCTTAAATGTACGTTTACAAACACGTTTATACGTTATATACATTTAAAAATCTAGTTGCGGTAGGTGTCCAACCTCTCGTCATTAAATATTTGGATTATTTTTATAAATAATTTCATGACATTTTCATTTAAAGAATAATAACATAGAATTAGAGAATTGAAAATATGTGTTTGAAAGAAGATCTTGAAAAATGATCGTTATTATTAGGTAGTAAAAAGTTTTAGTATTTGAGCTTAATAAATTTTGGAATTTAAATGCCGTTTGACTGAATTCACGCAGTATCCTAAAAAAAACATACAAATCAAACATGTATGCTTTCGATGACTTCATAGTGTTGTGGTGTAACTACCGCTATAAATATTAAATACCAATGGGATGCCTGCAAGTGACGTAGGGTGGGATCTCGATTCTGATTGGTTGTTGAAACGTGGCATTTGTTTACCTTAGCAACTGTTCTTTCCATTCTATTTTGAGTAAGACAAGCCCGTTAAGTATCAATTCTCTTAATTGACACATTCTGAATTCTTTCACAGAGATTCTTTCTCAAGTATTTCAATTCTTTCGCTATATATTTACACAGAGACTTAACACAAAAACGAGCATGAAACCACTTGGAGCATAAACAAACTAATTATGCATCGAAGTTGCCAGGTACACGAAACAAAAATATATCACGGTTACAATAAAATACATAAACAAATAATAAATCAAAGTTAAGTAAAAGAAGTAGACGAGATAGAATAATATTTCAACTAATTCGAATTGCGTTTCGCTTCTGTATTAATTAACTTTTCGTTAATTAGCATTCTAATTTATATAGAGAAACTTAGCTCAACTTTAATACGCCATTTTCCTCATAAACATTAACTGGCGCTGACGTCATAGATCACATGCGTGGGTATGGGATGTCTACAGTGCAAGTACCAAAACCAGAAGGTTGCGTGTTCAGATCACGTCCGGATCACCAGATTGTCTGGCTCTTATGTGAAGGCGCATGCAGAGTAATATATCGAAAACTTCTTATGATAGCAAATGATAATTTAGTAAAATAACTTACATATACTTATTTACAGCTTGCTCATTATCAAAAAAGGGAATGCAATTTTTATCACAAAGGAAGCTTTTTTTAATAATCTTAATTCTATTACTGTATTTTTGCATTGCCACTCACTGAGTTGAAATCTTTAGAAATTGAAATAAAATAAAATAAATCATGCTACCCTGCAGTGCATATATATATATATA
>NC_092208.1:25190439-25200574 GCF_043381705.1 Parasteatoda tepidariorum | reverse complement strand
ACTTATATATATATATATAAACGCATCAATAGTAATATTCTTTTCAGATTATATTTTTTTTAAATATCTAAAACTGATCTTTGTGTTCATTTATATTTTTATTATTCAATTGATAGTAAAATGAGAAATTTATTTATTTACTGACTTATGTTGAAATTTAAGACAAAAGGGTTTGTGCTTTTTTGTTTTCTTTCATTTTTACATTATTTTATAAAATTTATCTAGAAAATCTCCTATAAATTGCCAAGTATGTAAAAACTGAATTTGAATAAATTTGAATTTGAATTGAAAAAGTTATGATATTTAAAAAAAAAATTCTTTAAATACATTTTTTTTTAAATAATTAACTTTAAAGTTACAGTTTCCCTATAACATGGAACAAATATTTACAAAGAAATTTTCGCTAATCAAATTAACAGATTTTTGTATATTACAGGTTCGACCTTATTATTACATGTTTAGGTTTCAGATTTGACGAAAAATGGATACCGTAGTTTTATTTTATGTACAGTAAAACATCTGAAGTAAACAAAGTAATTCCTGAAGTAACAGCTGAAGTAAACAAAGTACACAAATTCAGTAAGCAAAATAACTATGCTAGTGAGTGGTGCATGTTAAATCTATCGGATCACAAAGTCCTCCATTTTCCCACAACAAACCAATACCTCTGGAGGTTCTGAATTGAAGATTGATCGTCCTCTGGTTCAGTTCAAAATTACGATCTGTGGATAAATGAATGTATTCATGAATGGGTCCCGGGTGTGACGTATGAGTTTGGCAGAAGTCGAATTCCTGGCCATAGAGGTCGCCACTGAAAAACAAGAACAATCGCATCCTCTCTCCCTTAATAGCCGATGACAACAACAACGATTCGTAATTAAAATGGACATAAGTGAGAAAATCAAAAATTCCGTATTCCACGAAGGCGTATGGAAAAGATGGCGTATAGAAGGCGTATAGAAGATTATAATGCTCCAGATTTAAACTGAAAATGAAATATTTTGCGTTAACTTAAAATTAACTTAAAATAAAATATTTATCTTGCAGCCAGCAGGAACTGCAGTAATACAATGCTTAAAAGAAAATACTAAATGTACACCAGTTTTTTTTCTTTCTATTTTTTTTAAAATATAAATTCGTTTAAAAGTAGTAGAAGATTTAAGTACCATTTTTAGAAATCTTACTCGCTTTTTCTTTTTGCTTTAAATAATGACAATTTATCTACAGTTGTATAAAACTTTAAATATATTACTCGAGATCTTCATTTTATTTGATCGCGCAATTAATGTCCAAAACTACACTGGGGAACAAATGTTTGGTTGTCTTTATGCAAATACTTGATCTTGCCTAATTCGGGTGTGGTGGTTTCGAATCTAAAATTATTTTTGCTCCTGAAGCTACAAATATTTTTAAATGACATTTTTAGTTTATTTTTTGTTGAAATGTACAAGTTCAAGAACGTTATAAGTAACAGGCATCGCTTAGATTTCGCGACTAACTTCCAGGGGAGTAACGGAAAATCACCAGGATTAAAACTGCGTAGGAACCCAAGCCCGTAAATGTCATTATACGTGACTGGGATGCTTCCCTATTATGATCTGTTTAAAAGCGCACGAAGAAGACATTGACATTGAGGTCTAGACATTGAGAGATTAGACATTGAGAGATATAAAATCTTAACATTGACATCGAAGTGTTTAAAAATAGGAAAAACTCAAAAAAGATAAAAGAAATAGCAAGGTTTAAGAAAACCTTGTAAATAATACCATGTTTATTACAGAAAGTGTCATGTGTGTCAGCCATAATTGTGATTTTAAGGAAAAGAAATTCAGAAAGGAAAACAAATTTATGAAAAAAAACATTTAAATTCCTTTTGATCATGACTACAAATTTCCTAAGCTAAATTAACCATTTGAGTTAAATAAACACTTTTTAAACAGCAAATTATGGTAACAGACATGATACATCAAAAACCAACGTCTTTTGATAGATGTATATGAAGATGAAAAAGTTGGAATTCTTTTGTTTTTTATTACTGTTCCTACGTCTTAAATTTGAAATTTAATAAACATCAAAGTCGTATTTCTCTAGGCAAATTGCAAAGATTTGTTTTTGGCCACTAGACCTTCTATAAACCTTCATTCGTTCTATAAAATTAAAAGTTTAAAGTTTTTTTTTTATTCCTAACAATGGCATTACAAAGGCATTTCTAAGCAAAACAAGGGGGAAAAGGAGAGAAAATAACAAAATAGCAGAAAAAGTAAGGTCAGTCTATTGTTTAGTCGATGGAATCTAATTTATGGCTAGCATCCCAATATTTCTCCCAAAAGGATCAAGCATTGCGTGCAGGGCAACGATTGATGTGAATGACATCCACTTCACATGTTGCACAATTCCATATGTTGCACAATTTGCAACAGTTTAAAAGTCGCTTACGCGATAAAATACAGCATCATTGAATAAAATTTAGGCGAAGCAAAGTCAACTTTTTGTATGCTCCATATTTTGTATAACAATCTCAAAACCAAGTTACTAAAAAATAAATTTAAAAAATTATTTCAAAAATAGGAATTTTGAGTCGCACAAACTGGAAAGTGTGCATTTAAATTTCGCTGTATTACTTAAGGACTATTACTTCAGGAAAGTACATACATTATATTATATATATATAATATATATTGTTTCAGTACCCGATGTTACGAATAAGCTCGATTTAACGAATAAAATACTTCATCCTCATAAATTTTTCAACTCGAGGTCTGATGTACAAAACAATGATTTTTGGAAAGCTCCTCAGTGATTTGCAACCTCAAATGAAAAATACAATTTCTAAACACTTCCCAAACACTGTATGAGAGCAAATGTTAGAACATCTCAACGCATATATTCAACGATCTTAAATTCAATCAGGTGATCACAACATGCATCCTTTCTAGTATTCTAATCTGAATAGTGAAATAGAATACAGTTACAGTTAGATGAGATGCCCCGTGGTGAGCGGTCAGTTCAAAAGGATACACCATTAGGTGGTCTACTCCTTCACTCTTATCATTACGTCTTCCATTATGCAAATGATGTTAAAGAGATAGCGGAGAGGCCACATAACTTAATTCTTGGCCACTACGTAACCACTAACAACGTTTGCTCGAAGTGCCTTTATGAAATGTTTCAGACCACCAGATGTAAATGTCGTCGGCTTCAGTTGTTTAATAAAGACACCCCATTCGCTCAATTGATGAATGACGTCACAATAATTATATGGGAAACTACTCGTGACGTCAGTGGTGCGAGGTGGCAAGTCTGAGTGTGTTAGATGGAGCCTCGAGATGAATAACATTCAATTTCCCCTTTCAAAATAGGCTTTGACTGATAGTTGAGCTAAATTTGATGCGGCTATTAATCCCGGCGACAGAGACCTTGAGGTATATAATAAGCATGTTGCATTACGTCATAAATGGAATATTATATTATAATTTTAAGATGTAAATTTTTTTTCTAAGAAGGCTAAATTTGAAAGTTCTTTTTAAATATAAATACTAGTCAGGTTTCTCAATTTTAGTGCAAATGAAAATGATTTATTTTCAAAATAGATTGAAAGTTGAAAGTGACCGACGTGTTGCAATTACAAACGCTATTCTGTGTATTCAAAAATTAGAGAAGAAAAGATCGCGTTTAACGAAAAGTCACACACTAGTTTTCTACAACAGCTTTTCCTTCCATTACTAAAGTGTTATTAATTTATTTTGATTAAATAATTATTTTTCATATGAATAAAATATGAAAGCATTTGCATATTAAAAGTTTTTATACATTTATCGTTAAATGCGCCTAGAAATAGTCAAAATCTGAATAAATTTAGCTTATTTACGCATGCATGTTATTATATTTTATAACCGTTGTATACATCCGACCCAATTTTGAATTGACAACTATTAATGTTAAACCAAGGGGTGACGTTCCAGAGGTAGACCTCCTACTAGATGGCTCAACGACATCGAAAATGAAATGTAAACAATAAGGATTAGATATTGGAAGGAAATTACCATGGATAGGAGGCGCTGGCGTTTATCAACTGTTGGGGCAGCCAAGGCATGCAAGGGGCTGTTGCGCGGACAAAGAAGAAGAAGAATGTTCAACCACCCCATAGCCCAATTCAGAAGACAAGGGAACTCTTGAATCAAGTGGTGGGACAAACTATTCTATCTGGAAGGAATTTTTTTATGGAACAAACCTGCATTTGCGTTACATGGAGACGTCCGAGGTTAAGGCCGACGGCAAGGAAATTTTTACTCATGATTCGACTACTACTGAGGATATTTTACATCATTACTGCGATCGTTGCGAGCCAGAAATCGTTTCAACGAGCTATCACCAGGATTCGAACTTACCTCGTCTCATTCGGAGATCATCTCATTACGTGGCGAACACTCTATTCCTTGAGCCATCGCTGCTCTGTATGCTTTATTTTATAACCGAATTTGAACCAATTATGAGTTTACGACTATCAACCTTGTAATTTTGCCTTGTCTTGCAATTTTGAATTTAACACAGAAGACAAGGACCTGGATCAAACATTGAGACATACTAGCTTCCTTTTTAGTGGAACTAGTCTGCGTTTACGTTACACGGAGAGGAAAGCCACGAATATCTCCCATGGTTAGCCAGACGGCAAGGGAATTCTAACCTATGATCCACCACAGTCTCATTAGGAGACGAGGACTCTAATCCCTGAGTCACTCCGATTCCCTACATGTATGTTTTATTTCATAATTTTATAACCATCGTTGAACAGCCGAAACAATTTTGAGTTTGCGACTACCAATGTTCACCTCCTCAGCTTTGTAATTTTGAATCCAATCCAAAAACCAGAAAAGTCCTGGATCATGTAAGGGGAAACGTTTGCTTTCGTGGAAGACATTTGCGCGGTGTTTGGTTTTAATCTTGGACAGCAGCACAATGTTGCTGCAAGTACCAAGTTTTCTCTTCATAAAAATCATTTGAAGCGAATTATTTTAAATAAAAACGCAATTAATAACAAAAAGAAGACTTGACAGTAGTCGCTTCTCAGAGCAAGACTGATTTACGTAAAAATTTGTCTTTGAAGCTTTGAGTTCTAGTAAGGAATGTGCCCATTCCTAATTGCAATGAATTAATGTCATCAATCTTCTATGATGCCCAAATAAATTAATTTGACTTGGGGAGAAAAAAATGGCTCTATGTCATCTACTAACTAACTTAGAAACTAATTTTGCTGCTGAGCTAGTGCCTAAAGTTGTTTTTTTTAAATGGCGAACACTTGGAACTATTGTCCATTGGCCACAGAAAGTGCCAGAACTGCTAACTCTCTTTTCGTTACCCAGTGGGCACCTGTGGCGAAGCTACGGCGGTGGAGCAGCGTCGCCCACGTCACACTACCACAACCCGTTTATAAGGCGGGTCACATTCACACACAAAGGAGAAAGGACATAGAACACAGATAGAGGGAAAGAAACATCTATGCCTTGCCCGGGATTCGAACCCAGAACCTTTCTGATGCAAGGACAGTTCCCTGTCCCCTACACAGGCCGGCCGGCTAGTGTCAAAAGTTTGGGCTCCAAACTCGCTGATCAACCTCCATGGTTACGAGTATTGCTCACAAAATATAACTGCGCCGAATATTAGACAAACCCAACCCTTGACCTTCAGCTATGTAGATCTGTTCAAACTACTGGTGCCACTTAAGGCTTGTGAATTGGTTAAATTGGTTGTTTCAAGTTATGTACATACAACAATTAAGTATTTTATATGCTATTTTTATTGAAACGGCCGAGATTCTCAATGATCTTTGCTTAAGAAATTCTTTTTTATTTATTCACATACATATATGCAGTTTTGTGTAATTTAAAGAATGGCTTATAAGGCCTTGCCAAGTTGAAAACCAGATAACTTAAATTAGAGATGGACAGCATAAAAGATACATCCATGGTTAAGAAGAATTAGAACCTATTACCTTTACGCTTCTGAGTATTTGACAGAAGGACATTGCACCTCAGCCACCATGGTTCATTTTAGTCTATAACCCTTATCAACCTTTCGTTAATAACTACGGACTGTTATTGCTCTGTATAGCATTGAAACTCGGATAAGATGTATATCAATAAATTATAGTAGCCCATAAGGCTTTGTCAAATTAAAGAGCAGAGAGCATAAATTAGAGAAATACAGCATAAAAGATACATCTGAAGGGTAAAGATACTTTAACCAGTTACCTATACAATTTCATAGCATTTGGCGAAAAGACAAAACACTACAGCCACTATGGTCTCTTTTTGTCTGTTACCCTAATCAAACCCTTAACTCATGAAGGCTGTTTATTATTGCTCAGTATAGCTGTGGAAATCTAGGTAGATTTGAACAAAGCAGAGCGGTGTACTAGGAGTACATTGTATCTTAGTACGATCAAGAGGGTCAAAGGATAGATCCTCTAAGCAACTGAAGAATCTCAGAATTTTCAACCAAACAGCACATAACCCCTATTTGATCTAGGACGTGCTTTACATATCTTTGAGTTCCACAGTTAATTGATTGTACGACACAGTTTACGGTAGATCACAGAAGTCAAGTGTCACTGCATGTGGTCAGTAAGCAGATGGGTGACCAGTTTGATTAGTCTATGAAGGGACCGAGGGTGCACGGTATTCATCCTTGTTAAACTATTCCATCTGCTCGACTCTTTTCTAGGTCGACTTGGCGTTGAACTATCGTAGAGGGGGAGAAATCCCTTTTGCTAATCATTAAAGATGTGATGCCATGCCTTCAGATCAAACTCGCGCATGTTTCCCTTAAACCTCACCGAATGCCCATCAGTTTCAGTGCAAAGTAAGTAAGTCCCGCAGTGGACTGATCGTTAAGACACGGTTCCCAGCAGATCACCGAAGTCAATCATCACTGGCTATGGTCAGTGTGCGGGTGGGTGATCACTTGGATCAATCTGCGTAGGGACCGAGGGTGTGCGGTATTGGTCCTCGTTAAACTGTTCTACCGTAAAGTGCTCGACTTCGCTTGCAGGTCGTCGGGCTACCGAAGCAAGGATGCCATCCCTTCTGCAGAGAATCAAAATTGTGATGGCATGTCTTCGGATCATCCTCAGGGATGTTTCCCAGATCGTCACCAATAGCCGATTGTGCAGCTCCAGTGTGACGTAAATGAACAACAACAACAACTACTACTATTACACTTCTTTGAAAAATGGTCTTCGATATATATATCCTTGTGTCTATAGCAGTTCTTGTGGAATAATTCTGAATAACAGATGTTGCATGTATAAAGCTTTAAAAAAATCGTATTTTCACGTTCTAGGACTCAATTATAATTTTTGGAAGGGGTTCGAATCGAATGTTAAAAAAGTCATACGTTCAAAACTCAATTTTTCAGGAACTATTCAACAAATTTCACTCCAATTTCGTATTTTGTCATTGAAAATTAGATACTTTAAAATAATGTAAAAAATTGTATACATTACAATAGAAATTTTTCTCCACTATTATTAAATGAAATAATAAAAAAATATGTACTAAAATTTATTTTTTACATAGAATCATCTTTAGATAAATGAATTTTATAATTGGGTTCAAAAATGGTTCAATTCGCTTCAAAATTTCTCGAATTTGCGAAATACGCAAAGAGGAAAATTAACATTAAAGGGTCCAAACTTTGGATCACTCTCTTGAGGACTATGAACAAATTATGGAGACCATGTTTCCCAGAATGCAACTACCTCTTATATTTTGGGGGTCCAAAATCTAAATACGTCGAAAAAAAGAAGTATATTTATTCAAAAAAAGTACATTTTTGTATATTATTTCGTTAAAATATCGTCTTCACGAAATAATTAGCATATTTTATGTCATCCTCTCAAACCATTATGAGAGGGTTATCCCCTTTTGAGGTCACCCCCTTAAGCCATTAAGAATTTGTCTTAGAACATGAATATCTGATCATTAGATCAAAAGTTAATCTGGATAGTCAGCTTTTTATTTTGTGCACTGCAAACATTTAAAAATACACAGAAATCCTTCTTGATAATTATGACAGAACCCCTTGTAACTATTACGTTAAGGGCCAAGACAAGACAGTAAAACACGTCTGCGAATCTGATTATAACTACTAAAGCGTCTTAGTTGAACTTTGACCTCCATGATTGCAGTCTGGACTTAGAACCTATCGACATTCTTAATTCTTTTACTTCACCAGTTGAACGTTGCCCGTACCCACTTCGTTTATTCTCTAATTTTATTTATTTATTAGTCTATTTTGAAAGATTATAATTTACCCTTTTATCAGAAAAAATAATCAAAAATAAATCAAAAATAATCGCACCCTAAAGAATGTATCTGTAATAATATTTTCAACTTCAATTATTTAAAAAAAAATCCATCTGATTAAATCAATGATCTTTTTTTAAAAAAAAACATGTGATTTAAATTGCAATTTTAATCATGATTAAAATCAAGTGATTTAAATCATGCCAGTTCAGCTTAAATCTAGATCAGAGGAACCGAGATGGCCGTTGTAGAGCCCATGTCGTGGGCTCATGTCCGAGGGGTCCTCAGTTCGATTCCCACCGGCCGAAAACTCTCCGTGTACGAAATGCAGACTTGTGCAAAATCTGTCAAGCACACAAAGCCCTCCAAGTCTCCATTACGAATCAATGCCTTCGAGGATACTGGATCGAAGATTGATCGTTCTCTGGTTCAGATCAAAGTTGCGATCTGCGGATGGACGGATGGTGTGTGAATGTGTATTCCCTGTAAAATGTGATGTATTTATTGGTTTATTGGTACAACATTTCAAGCTAGTGTGCTCAATTAAGGCTTATAAGCCTTTGTCAAGTAGAAGGACAGATAGCACAATACAGAGAAGGACATCACAAAGAATACATCCAGGGTTACGCCGGGATTCGAACCCGCCACCTCAATGCTTAACAACACTTATATGTACGTCACAGGGAGGCCCCTGTGATGTACATATGTGTCGAAATGTCGTATACTTGGCCCTAGGTGGTGCCACAGGATTTCCTTAAATTTAAAATCTTGTTAATTGAAAAACAAAGCTATAAGCTTACGTGGAAAGCTCGTTGCACTAATCTTCAATTAGTCAATCAATCAACTAGATCATTGTAAGTTAGTAAAATTTATGTTTATAAATTTTGTTTTTAGATGAGTGTAACTTCAAATACACACGATTATTAAGCGTCTACAAATTTTTAGCAAAGAGAATGTGTCGTTTTGTACATCTTGTTTGGCTTCGTTTCACGGCGTTCCTATATACAGCAATATAGGACGAGTTTACAGTATTACTTATTCTGGATACTATGACTGAAACTGATAACATTTCAGGTATGTATATTTCCTTCAAATATTATCTATTACTGATATAGACTAACGTGTAAAATTTAAGGTTAAGAATTTTAATTAATGATTGTAAATTGAAACAGGGATTTAATCAAATTTTTTCCTTAAGGAAATCTGACAAAGCTATGCAAAAACACCAGCTTTTTTCTGAGAAAGGCCAGGTCCACCAGTTTTTATTAAAAAAAACCCGTTTTTTATTTTTTTTTAAATCAGTCCTTACTGGCTTTTTATATTTTATCAAAACTAACATTGGTGTATTTAAGTTTATGCAGTAAAATATTTTAAAGTATTTTATGATATTGTGTTATGCATCAGACTCCGAATATTGAAAGAAAATAGAATATTTTATTCATTTTACAGCTACTGTGATGAAAACAATCAATACTATTATAAGTTATATAATGACAATATTTAAAAGATATATTTACATCTTAAGTTGTAGAAGCTTGACGTATAATTTCTTAAAATAAGACTTTGCATACAGAATTGCAGTGAATAATTTATATTCTTATTACATTCATCATGTATTAGTACAGTTCATACTAAAAAAATTTCATGATCCAATTTTGAGTTGTTGAACCATTTCATATTCCATTTAAAATATTTAAAAATATAGCAAAAAAAAAAGAAAGAGATAACTGCATGTAATTTAAAATTTCAAAGATATATGAGCAATTCTACAAATAAACGCCAGTTAGGCGGCAAAAAAAAAATAAAAAATTTTTGGGAGGCACACTATTTCT